>NC_142030.1:99915143-100215560 GCF_982192425.1 Myodes glareolus
AGAGAAGCCATGGAGCCATTGCCAGAAACAGACATGCTGAAGTTTTGCTGGTAGGCCACAATCTCATGGTAATGCACAGATTAATGGAGATGGGTTAAATTAAGATGTAAGAGTTAGCAAATAAGGAGCTAGAACAAATGGACCAAGCAATGATTTAAATAATATGGTTTCTGTGTTATTATTTTGGGTCTGAGCTACCAAGCTGTTGGGAATCAACAAGCAGCCTCCTTCCAACAGTGACCTTTCCTAAGCATATTTGAACAAAATGTTTTTTTATTCCAAGAATTGAACAAGTGATAAAGAAATGGCGTCACACAAATCTAGATTAGTGAGCTCATGAGTTATTTACAAGAGTGTGCTTGAATCAAAGTTAGCTCCATCACCAAAACCACACTCAGGATGGGAAATCACTTCATCCCTAGATCACCCTGCATGACATGCAGGCAGCACAATTGTAGGGTATTCTCCTGTCTCAGGCAATGCTTGCCTATGCTTATAATCTTGGGAATGTTTTTTTATTGGGGGCGACTGCTTATTCATTCCCTGGCTGCCCAAACTCCTGAAATAACCACCCCAAAACTGTATTAATTAAATCACTACTTGACCTATTAGCTCTGGCTTCTTATTGGCTGATTTCTACATCTTAATTTAACCAATTTCTATTCATCTGTGTACCACCACATGGCTGTGGTTTACTGGCAGTTTTCAGAAGCCTCTTGAAACTTCTTCAGTCTTAAGGAGCCTCCCTCCAGGAACAAATGTTTCAATTTGGAGAGAATAGCTACACAATAGAATTTCACTACTAAACTGGTGTGTAAAAGTTGTTGCATTTTCACCTGTATTTTCTCTTGGTTGTACGGTATCTATTGCTGGTATGGATTGATCCACTACTGAGTTCATATTTTTATTATAAAAGCATTTATTAAAGATTGATTAAGACTTTTCAGAAACTGCTCTCCCCCTCTTTTCTAATTGGGTACAAATCATCAGACTTTCCTAGCATTTACAATTTTAATCTTCTATAGAAATGATAGGATGATGACGATGTATTCTGAGTATTTGTGTATAGGTAGGACATATTTGTAAGTTTCTTCCACAGCCTTATAATTTAAATCTTTCTAATAATATTACTATCATTTTTTAAATAATTAGGGATGTCTCCTGAACCTTAGGAGTGAAGAATGTAAGAACCAGACGATGGGGAGGGTGATATAAAATTACCACAACATGTCTTTAGGATATGACATGACTGACTGTTAAACTCATAAACACTTAACCATAGGTGGAAATTTCTATCCTGAAGGCAACTCCCACATAACCACACAAAGGCTTAATATTAATTATAAATGCTCTGCCAATAGCTCAAACTTATTATTCGTTAACTCTTTATTTCAATTAACCCATATTTTTATCTATGTCTTGCCAAGTGTGTTGGTACCTTTTCTTAGTATGGTATTTCCATCTGGCTTCTTTCTGTGTCTGTTCACTACTCCTCTGATTCCACCTTTCTTTTTTTCAGTGACCTTAGTCTAGTTCTCCCACTTAACTTTATCCTGTCCAACTATTGGCCTGTCAGCTTCCTTATTAAACCAATCACAGCAACATATATTTATATAGTATAACGGAATATTCCACACTCAGAACTTTCAGTTACCTGCATAATCTCTACACAAAATCAAACCAGTTAAAATTCCAGCATGGATAAAGAGGCACATAACCTCTGGATCAGAAGTTATTAGCAGCTGAAGGCTTCTGGTCAAGGGCAAGTCATTTTTGTTGGGAGTGCAGCTACTGGCAAATCATCCACAGTCCAGTGACCAGACTTACACCAATGCACATATGGCCAACAATAATTGGGTGCAGTAGAGTATTTAAAAAGAAAGGGTAGGGGGATTGGAAAGTGGTATACTGCGGGAGTTCATGAAGTGTTAGAAGAGAGATGGAGAAAATCAATACACACTGTACGCATGCTTGAAACCCTCAAAGAGTAATATATATATATATATATATATATATATACATACATATATATATATGTATATGTATATTAGAATTGGGAAGAATCATTGTGTAGGTTTTATCTATAGCTTTTAACACGAACTACACATCAAATTATAAAAACCTAGAACTTGTAAAACATTGCTAATGTTAGGACCCTACACTAAATCAATTGAGTACAGGGTATTTTTAATTTAACTTCATTCAGTCTCACATTTCTTCCTTTCTACCTCATCAAATAAGATAGCCAAACAGAGCACTTGTAAGAGAAGAAAATGCAATAAAATTATAATTATCATACTGTTTTATATATGTGTTGAAAGCATATATGTGCATTTTTGTGTATGTGTGAGAACAACAACCTGTGTATTCATATGGATGCTAAATCTTTCAACCTTTGTTTTTTAAAGTCAGACTCTCTCAAGGCAAACGGACTAGGCTTTAGTTGCAGAGATCTGCATAGCTCTTCCCTCTTGCAGCACCTGTGTTACAGGTATACATTTCCATGCCGAACTTTAACCTGGGTTTAGTGAATCCAAACTCAGGTCATCATACCTGTGTAGAAAGCACTTTATGGACTTAGCTCTTGACAAATCTAATTATCATAATGTTACAATTTCTCTCTCTCTCTCTCTCTCTCTCTCTCTCTCTCTCTCTCTCTCTCTTTCCCCCTTTTCTTCATACTCTCCCTACATAGAAATATTTGGTCAATAAATTAGGAGAGGCTTCTCTGTGTGAGTGAATTGTGTATATTGGTAATCAGTGGGTACATATTTATGTCAACATTTTCTGATTATGTTCCATCTGTGAAATTTGAAATCACAAACTCCATACCAGCTCCAGGAGATAACAGATGAAATATGAGTCAAGGAATGGTGAGGACGTGCTACTGATTGCTTTCTGGAAGACTCAATTTGTAAGCTAGAGGGAACCCATATCTTTCCCAGATGACCTTTCTTGTTACATTTTCTGTAATTTTTTTTCTTCTGGCAAAGAAATTATCATGAAAGTTCGTGGGAGACTGTCTGATTCTTGGAACTGCATATGTTACACAGTGCAATTTATAGCAGCTTTCTGCAAATAATTTGTCAGTGCTGTTGTTTAATGCCCTATAAAAGAAATACCAGTTATGCTTCTTGAAGAATATTGAGTACCTTTCTCCACATGCAATTCTGTCCTGGTGACATTTAATTCTGATGCTGGGCTGCTCCTAATAGTTATGTCAAAAGTGTGGTGTGGGACCTCCTCCATGTGCCTAAGTCCTTTGGCACCCATTATGCTTCCTAGTTCTACTACCTGCTGTTTAGAGGATTCTTAGCCATCTGCTTCTAGCTTAGTAAGGAGATTCAAGCATTATATCTCATGAGTACAGGGGTAATAGATAGATGTTCAACATTCTTGTTCTCAGTATGCTCCTTACTTTTGTTGACATACGGTATCTTGTAAATTGTTCTGTTTAACTCTTGGGGTGGGCAGAGGAAGAGATGGCTCAGTAGGTAAGAGTGATTGCTGATCTTGCGGAGGACTGGAGTTCTTCTCCCAGCACCCTTGGCAAGTGTTCCATGAGTGCTCATAACTCTAGCTTAAGGTGACCTGATGCCCTCTTCTGGTCCCTGCAGACAATTGCACTCATGTATACAAAACTAACATACATACACACATGCTTATTAGTGTTTTTTTAATCTTAAATTTTTTCTGTGTGTGTGTATGTGCAGTCTGTGTGTATGGGTGCAATTTTTTAACATGGAGAGCAAATACAAAGGTCAGATTTTTTCCTCTATCACACCCTGTCTTATTTTTTTTTTGACACAGAGTGCCAAAGACCTACTTCAGCCGGAGTTCATGTCCCAAAGAGGATGTGATCTGAATTAGAATGGCTGCCATCAGCATTTAATTAAAAAAATACACTTTTCCTACTCTATAGTTGTACATGGAATTAAGCAGGAGAAAAGGGGGCATGTGAGTGGGGTGTGACTTGAGATCAGAGGTTGAGCGACCTAGTATTGACCTTGACAATAGGCACCAGTCACATGCTAATGAAAGAAGATTAATCCTTCTGCCAGAGAAAAGAATGTCTCCCTCTTTAGCAAGTAGGAAATTTTTTCAAGTTCCTAAGGGAATGGAGACCCTTACCCAAATGTCTGACTTTGGGAAAAAGGACTCCTGGGAAGCAGACACTATTTTACAATTTTTAGGTCTTACTGTATGGACCTTGTTCCTTTCATAACAGTTCCCAAGAGGGAAGGTCCTGGTGCCTTACTCTTTTGTCATTACACTGTACCATTCTAATTTCTTTACAGTTATTACCTGACCTCTTGCACTTAATGGATTGAATTGTAGGCATTTCATCCTTGGGAACAGGTATGTCTACTATGTGTATACACACACACACACACATTCACACACACACACACATTCACATACACACACACACATTAATTAGGCATTATAGCTAAGTAGTGATATTGGTTTCCCTACATTAGCAACTTGTATATCTTATGTAAACTGGTCTTCAAGGAAAAGGCTTTCAGGTCATAGCTAGTTCAAGTCCTTATAGTCCCCAGTCCAAAGTTTATGATATTTTCAGTGATATAGACTTGCTTTCAACCTCTGGAAGATAACAGAAACATCTTACTTTGGGGAATCACTTGGATGCCTCTAATATACAACTCAATTAGGAAACATTTGTAAGACCAATCATGTATTGAAGCTTTAAATTTAGTCACTTTTCTCACAAGCAAATTGCTGTTTATTAAGGACTTCATATAACAAGACTGGAAATTACGACCCTATCAGACTCACTTCACTGGAGGTCTGGGAGATTAAAGATTGTCCATGGTTATATGGCTTGACCTCAAAGAACCAGAGATTTTACTCTTGTAGGTCTGACCATAGAGTTTGGAATCATAGCTCCAAAGCTATAGCTTCTACCTTTAGGACCTATCACCCTCTTCTGCTCGGTATTTGTACATACAGTGGTGGGGATAATGCTTACTGATGAATTTTTGAATTACACCACAGGTCACATACAGTAAGTACTCAGATGATAATCATCTAGGCAAGGCTGGTAACTCTGACTATCAATAAGAAATGCATTAGAAAAATAGAATAGTTGGCATTATACTTTTTAATAACACTTTATCTGTATACTTAAGGCTTTTGTACTGAAAAAATTTAGACTGTGAGTGTGTGTGGGTGTGTATGTGTGTAAAAAAGAGAGAGGAAAAATTGTATGTGTGTGGTATATATAAGTATCTGGAAACACCTATATGTGCAAATGTGTATATTATGGGAAGATATGGGGTATCTGACTCTTTTACTCTTTATCTTATCACTTTGATACAGGGTCTCTCCATGACACTAGAGCTAGAGTAGCAGTCAACAAGCCTTGTTGTTCTTCCTGCCTTTGTCTTCATAGTGCTGGAGTTACTACAGATACGTGACCCACCCAGCTGTCTTATATGGGAGTAACTCAAGTCTTCATGCTTGTGCAAAAAATGGGCTGCTGATCTATATTTCTAGCCACAAAATCTGAACTTTCTATAAGGAAAATCAATTAGAGTCTTCATCTCTACTTTGGGTGAAAATAGAGAAAGTAGAAGACTGATTAACAGAGGCAGAAATGAATGTCACAATGTCTTCTCTAATGGGGAAGAAATTCACTAACTTATTGACTTCCTACTTTGTGTTGGGGTGTTTGCTAATTTATAGATGATTGCATTCTGCAAAGCCTGAGTTACTGAAAATAATTATTGGATTCTTTGTGTTTGTGTTAGGTATGAACATATGAGGTAGATATCAGATGTTCTGACCTATTACTCTTCTCCTTATTCCTTTGAGGCAGGGTCCCACATAATCTAGAACCAGTTTGGTAGCTGCCTGTCTCTGCTTCTTTTAGCACTGGAGTTATACATAGCATGGTTTTTTACATAAGTGCTATGCTTTTTAACTCAGGTCCTCATGGTTAAACACATGCTCTTACTCACTGAGCCACCTCCCCAGCCACCCTACTGAATTATTGTCATCCATATTTTACAAACGAAGAGCCTGATAATCATGTTAAAACTTGCCTGCCATTAGTAGTTACTAAAGAATGGGGGGCAATGATAGTCTTCCTGGAGAATCAATACAGTTAAAACTTACTCCTGTATCAACCACAGATAGCAGTTTGGAATGCATTTGTGATCTATCCTGTTGGAATGGATGTTTTTATTTTAGAACAAATGAAAGCACATTTAATCTGATGATCACTGCAATAACTCTTTCCTGATTGAGATTCATGAGGACACGGTTATTTATATGAGGAAGATAAAGCAGTATTTTAGAAAAGGCCCACCCAACCCCCGATATTTTTCACATGTGATTTATAAAGTGAATGCTTCGTAAAGGAAAAGATGTGGAGTGTTTCATTACTTGTGTTTTAACATTTGTAATATAGCACAGCATGATAAATGAATCAGGTTATATTGATTAGGTTTTTGCTGCACTCAGTAATCATTTTGGTTTCTAATCACTTGTGCCTGGGAGCAGGCATTAAACAAATGGCTTAATTACAATGAGAGGAAATGTCTTTTTTAGTTTCAAGTAGTAGCTGTGAAGATAAAAGTAGATATATTTCTCTGGTGTCTCACTTCTAATTGATGATAAAGCCATGAATGCATGGAGAGCTTGTGTTTATCTTACTGTTGCTGGCTTTGGTCACTTCTGCAAAAACTTCACTAAATTCTTCTGCTTTTCCCAATGTTTTGTTTTCCTTCACATTTTTCTCCATTCCTATATGTATATAAAGGGTTTTGTTTTGTTTTGGTTTTTTTTTTTGTTTTTATTAGGGGTGGTAGATTCTAAGCCCCTTTCTCTTTCATTCTGGCTTGGTTTCATACAGATTTTGTCCAGGTAACTTGCAGATTCTGTAGATTCCTGAGTATAACAGTAGTGATATGTCCAGAAGATATGGTTTTGTTCAGGTCCTCACCAACTTCTTGCTCTTACTATCTTGGAGCTCCTTCTTTTTGAATGATTTCTGAGCCTTGGGTATGGTGTTGGGGGTACTGATATAGATTTTGCACTGTAGCTAAACACTTTTAACTGTGGAGCTATGGACAGAAGATGGCTTCAAAGGAGGATAAGTCAGTTTTTTTCTTTTTTAGGGTGTGTGATCATGGAAGTTGAAAAATAATCCCACACTAGTTTAGAGTTATGTATGATAAAGGGTTATTTATTTAGGGGTAGACTCACAGATTACAGTCCTAGATCACAGTCCTCTGCACAAACGGGGAACAGGAAACAAATCTAGCAGCAAGAAGCAGGAGTAAGAAGCAAGAGAGAGAAAGAAAGAGAGAGAGAGAGAGAGAGAGAGAGAGAGAGAGAACACATGCTTTATAGCTGCATTCATAGTATGAGAGAACACACACAAGTGGGCTGGTATCTTAAAGGCTATTGGCTGAAGGACCTCCCACAGCACCTCCCCCTTTTGTTTAAATAAGAGAGTTCCAAACCCAATACAAAACGATGTACACATCATAAACAATATGAAGCAAAGAACATGTTTCTTTCTGTTTGGTGATCTTTTCTGGATAGTTATCTTTCCATCTTTAGGCATTTATGTGTTCAAGGTCTCTTGACTCTTTGAAGATGAGTATTTTCCTGCAAAAACAAAAACAGAACCCTGCCCCTTGGTAACAAAGCAAACTACCACAGATACAAAAAAATATTAGTGACCACCTGTGTCTTGTCAGATCACCATGGATTAAAATTAGAATTCAACAACAATGGTACCCCCAGGAAGCCAACAAACTCATGGAAGTTGAACAGTCAACTACTAAATCACCCCTGGGTCAAGGAAGAAATAAAGAAAGAAATTAAAGTCTTCCTTGAATATAATGAAAACAAAGACACAACGTATTCAAACCTATGGGACACAATGAAAGCAGTGCTAAGAGGAAAGTTCATAGCACTAAGTGCCCACCTAAAGAAAACAGAGAAAGCACACATTGGAGACTTAACAACACACTTGAAAGCTCTAGAAAAAAAGAAGCTGATTTACCCAGGAGGAGTAGAAGACTGGAAATAATCAAACTGAGGGCTGAAATCAACAAAATAGAAACACAGAAAACAATTCAAAGAATCAATGAAGCAAAAAGCTGGTTCTTGGAGAAAATTAACAAGATTGACAAACCCCTATCCAAACTAATCAAACGGCAGAGAGAGAACTTGCAAATTAATAGGATCAGAAATGAAAAGGGGGACATAACCACAGACACAGAGGAAATACAGAGAATCATTAGATCTTACTACGAAAGTTTATATGCCACAAAGTTGGAAAATGTAAAAGAAATGGACATTTTTTTAGATAAGTACCATATACCAAAGTTGAACCAAGACCAGGTGAACAATCTAAATAGACCTGTTAGTCGTGAAGAACTAGAAGCTGTTATCAAAAATCTCCCTACCAAAAAAAGCCCAGGACCAGATGGTTTCAATGCAGAATTCTACCAGAACTTCCAGGAAGAGCTAATACCTATACTCCTTAATGTATTCCACAATATAGAAAAAGAAAAGTCACTGCCAAACTCCTTTTATGAAGCTACAGTCACCCTAATACCAAAACCACACAAAGACACAACCAAGAAAGAGAATTACAGGCCAATCTCACTCATGAACATCGATGCGAAAATTCTCAATAAAATACTGGCAAACCGAATCCAAGAACACATTATCAATAATTTTTGTAGTTTTTCAGATCTTACCTGTCACAAAGCCATTACAATGAATTGGAGTAAGTGTAATAATCATTATCAGCCAGCAGGTGTCGCAGCTTTAGTCGTGTGGTCGACAGACACTAGCAGCACTAAACAGCATGTGTTGCTTATTTAGGTACTAAAAAATGTGCTTTGTTTTACAAATTAAAAGCCAATGTTATGGCAATTCTGAGAGTTGGGGCCCAGGATAAAGAGAAAACTCAAAGTTTTCTACCATTGTGTATTGGGGACTGTGTGTGCTGCAGGGATCACAGGCAGCACCATGTGGGCTGGTGTATAACACACTGAGCAGCAGTCTGTGGGTCATGAGCTGGGGAGTGCTGAGTAGCAGCCTGCTGCATCTTAGTGCTGGCTGGAGGTGCCAGAGGGAGAGTCAGTGCTCAATGTGCCACAGGGCTGGTGAACTGATCCCCAAAAGGGTGGATTGATCCCCACATTTGGGTAACTGATGATTACGAAAGTTACAAAATTATCTTACACTAGTTCCAGAATTATGTATAATAAAGTTTATTTATTTAGGGGTAGACTCACAGACCACAGTCCTAGATAGCAAGTTCTCTGCACAAATGGAGAACAGGAAACAGATCTAGCAGCCAGAAGCAAGAGCCAGAAGTGAGAGAAAAAGCTCATGCTGCATTTAAAATATAAGAGAGCATGCCCAAGTGGGCTGGTATCTTAAAGGCTATTGGCTGAAGACGCTCTCACAGCAGGTGTGGCCCTGAGATATCACTCACACTCTAGTGGATGGTTCCACACTCAGGAATATATGGTCAGCATAATTTTCAATCAGTGTGTTATAAAAGCAGAGGATACAGTGTTTCAAGGTTGGTCATGAGGGGTAGACCTGAATGGAACGAGGAGAGACATGGGCTGAATAGATGAAGATACATTATATAAAATTCTCCAAGAATGATTAAAATATAGTCTTAATTGTTTTCTTTTATTTTTCTTCTATTTTTTTTAAAAAAACCAAGCCATCTTTTTTTTCAGTTTGCATATCAATCTCAGTTTCCACTCTCTCTACTCCTCCCATTTCCTCCATCCCCCACCCATCCCAACCTATACCTACTCCCCAGAGAAGGCAAGGTCCATTGCTGCAAGGAAGTATCAAGGCCCTCTCCGCTATATCCAGGCTGAGCAGCATATCCGTCCAGAGAGAATGGGTTCCAGAAAGCCAGTACAAGCAGCAGGGACAAATCCCGGTGCCACTGCCAGTGGGTCCACAGTCTGTCCCAGTCATACAACTGTCATCCACATTCAGCTTGGTCCTATGCTGATCCCTTTCCTGCCCGACCAGAGTTGGTGAGCTCCCATTAGCTCAGATAGCTGTTTCACTGGGTGTACCCATCATGGTCTTGACCTCTTTGCTCATATTCTCACTCCTTCCACTCTTCAGCTGGGCTTTGGGACCTCAGCCCAGTATTCCACTGTGTGTCTCTACCTCTAACTCCATCAGTTGCTGGATGAAGATTCTATGGTGTGGTGGCATTTAAGATATTCATCCATCTAACTACAGAGCAAGGCCAGTTCAGGCACCCTCTCCACTATTGCTTAGGTTCTTAGCTGGGGTCATCCTTGTTCATTCCTGGGAAAATCTTTAGTGAAACTTGACATTCTAGAATCATCTAAGAAATGAGTCCTGAAAAAGGATTGCCTGTGTTATGTTGGCCTGTGGTCATTTTGTAAGGCACTGTCTTCATTCAGTTAATTGATGTGAGATGACCTAGTCCACTGCAGGTGGCAGCATGTATGCATTTATTTCTTTCTGCTCTTGAGTAAGGGTATGGTATACCCGGTGAATTCAAACTTTAGCCTCTGTGACATTATTGCTATGATGCAATGCACTCTGGAATTTTAAGGTGAAATAAAACTCTTACTTCTTTATTTTAGTTAGTGCTCTATTTCTGTGAAGACACCATGGCCATGGAAACCCTTATAAAGGAAAGCATTTCACTGGGGAATGCTTATGGTTCCAGAGGTTTAGTCCATGGTGGGAAGCATGGTGACTTTCTAGACATGGTGCTGGAGAAGTAGCTTACAGTTCCAAATCCAGATCCATGGACAGGAGGAAGAAAGAAAGACTTTGAGACTGACTTGGACTTTTAAAATAGCAATGCCTATCCCCAGTGACATGCTTCCTCCAAAAGGTCACACCTGCTTCAAGAAGGCCACATTATACCAGCAAGTTTATACCTCCAAATCCCTCTCAAGTAGTGGCTCTGCCTGAGGACCATTCAAATATATGAGCCAGTGTGGGCCGTTCTCACTCAACCTGCCACATTCCCTGTTTCTTTTTGTTACAATATTTTATCAAAGCAACAGAAAGGAAAGTAGAGCAGTCTTTAACATGTATTCTCATAAATGACCTATTTTATTGTCCTCTTCCCCTAATTTTAATTCTGACTATATATCATACTTATTCCTTGTAGAATTCTCTAGTAGCTACTTACTCTTGAGGGTAACATCTTTTAGAAGCAAAATGATCTCTGACACTCTGTTTATAACAATGTTTAGTACTTAGTAAGCACAATACCTACTGCAATAAATAACTAAGAGGTAGGTACAGAGTAATGTTGGATTAAATATCATTAATAAACATTGTACACTTGTTGATGGGTGAGGATACAGGTCAAAGAATCCCAGGCTAACTCCAAAATATTCCAATTACATTTTCTTTATTATAAGGGGCAAACTCATGACACAGGAACGAAAAGTCCAACCTCAATTTTGTAGCATTGGAACCACAGAGAGAGAGAGAGCCCTGAGCAGGATAGCAGTTTTCTCTGGGAACTCAAAAGGTCACGCCCTAATCTGGTCCAACCTCTTAAAGATCATTGGCTCACAGAGGTTCCGCATCATACACTTTGCTGTAGATAACAGAAAATTTCATTTTTCTTTCCTTCACTACTTTAAAGAACATTTTTATCACTTTTATCATATAAGTGTATGTTGCACGTGTATGTGTAGTTTGTGTGTGTGTGTGTGTGTGTGTGTGTGTGTGTTGGTTGGTTGTTGTGCACACATGTTCACATTTGTTTGTAGGTCAGAGAACAACCTTGAAATATTACTTTAAGTACTTTTGTAGAGTCAAGGTCTGTAGCTCCCAAAGCAGTCTAGAATAACTGGTAAGTGTGCCTCCAGGACCCACCTACCGCTTCTTCCTTTTTTGCCGTTGCTGGGACTGTGGCATGCACTACCATATCTAGCTCTTAATATGGGTTCTCAGGATCCAAACTTAGATCCTCCCCATATTGTCAGGCAGGAGGTATCCATTCTTCCCAGACATTTCCATTGTTGCTGCTTTTAGATTTGACATCATGGTGATATGGTTTCTGAAGAAATTGACCTTTCTTGATAAAGCAATCACTTAAAATGCTATTCTCCCATTTTCGTTTGTAACAGCCACTTGGATGCATCTGCTAGCACAGTCTTCTTTTGTCAGCAGGCTGCTTCTGACTGTGTCCTTTATCAACTAGAAATCTTCATTTTCTCTAAAGTATAAACTTTCTGAATGGCACTGGCCATCTTAATGGTGGACTCAGGTCTTGGGACAAGCATCTCAGAAAAGATTTGACGACACCCTTGTAGTTCCTGAAAGCTAAATGCAGGGCAGTTGTCTCAAAGCATTTTGTTAAAGAATGACTTGAATAAATTTTTGAAAATTTATTTGCGTGGTGAAGAGAGTGAGATACACAAAGAGGTGGAGTTGCTGCCTGTTGTAATGCAAAAATCAAGCTTTGCTTTAAATGCAGAGAACACTTCCAGGGAGAACCAAAATACTGGGTGTAATTATTCCTGCCTCCCCGTGTGATGTGAGAGTCATTGTTCTCTAAGAGGCTTTGTTTCCATTGCAAACCTTTTAAATTGCCTTTGTTGGGCTTATACTTATTCTGGTGTATTTATTTAGACTTAAGTATTAGAAAATGCTGGTATGGAAGCAACCTAGTGTGAGAGCAACCTTGTGGGTGCTTAGTTACATTCTTAAAGAGCTAAAAGGAAACCTCTCCTGTGTTTCAGGAAGAAACCAGACACTGAAGAATTTATAAGGTCTTAGAATCAAATACCTGGCTACCTACCAGCTCTACATCCTTAGGTGATTTTGATAAGCCCTTTGGCCTTCTGTTGTTTTTTTTTTTATCTTTAAATTGTAAATGACAGTAGTTACTAAGTGTCTGTGAAGATTAAAATACATCGTCTGCTTCCATATAGCTTACTGTGCCAGGGTTTCTTTAGGGCCATCAACCAGCTCACAAATCATGACACAAAGATATATTAGTTATGAATGATTAGCCTTATCTTAAGCTCATTTCTTGCTAACTCTTATAGCTTAACCTGTTTCTTTTCATCTACATTTTACCATTTTTGCCTTCCTTCCTTCCTTCCTTCCTTCCTTCCTTCCTTCCTTCCTTCCTTCCTTCCTTCCTTTCATCTTACTTTCCTGCTGTCTCCATGTCTGGGTGGAGACTGCCTGGCTCCTGTCCCTGGGCATATCCTTCGCTTTCTCCTTTATTCTCTTCTTTTCTCTTTCGTGCCTCAACTTATCTTTCTATTTATTCTTTCTGTTTGCCAGCCCTGCCTATCCCTCTCATGCACAGCTATTGACCATTCAGCTTTCTGTTAGACCAATCAGATATCTAAGACAAAGAACGTGAAACAAATGCAACACATCTTTACAAATTAAATGCAGCACAAACGAATGTACCACATCCTTACATGATTAACAAAGGCAGTAGAAACAAATGTAATGCACCTTCACATAGTTAAAGTAGTATTCCTCAGCACAGAAAAATGTAACACATCTTTGCCTAGTTAAAACAATAGTCCACAACAGCCTACCTATTCCTGGCACATTGAAGAATCCTAATAAACATGGCTGGCTGTTCTATTGCCAAAAGTTGTGATAGAATATTAAGGAGATACATTGAAACTCACTGTGAAAATTAGCTTAAAATCAAAATTCTAAACTATGTCAGAAGACCCTGCATCACAGTAACTAACAAACACTTAGCTTAGTGCTCTATAAGAGAGCAGAGATTCAACTTGGACTGAAGGCCAGCGACCAGGGAACTTTACAATGGTTTGGACAGTAAATATTTAAATATTTGAATTTTGTTTATGAGCATGTATGTGTGTGTCTGTGTGAAAGTGTGCCCTCATGCATGCAGGTACCCATGTAAGGCAGAAGAAGGTGTGGATTCCCTGAAGTTGGAGTTACAAACAGTTGTACACAGCCCAAAATGGGTGCAAGGAAGAGAACTCAGGTCTTCTCCAAGATCAGTAAGTGCTATTTAACTGCCATATGTCCAGTCTCCAACCTGATAAAGCATTATATCTCTAGAATATTATTTCTTATGGAGAGAAGACACTGTGGACAACCTCCAGCTAAATAAGTTCATTTTATTCAAATATGTTGATAAGTGCAAGATGCAAGGAAAAGTCCTGACATTCATGACATGGTCCACAAAGACTTTTTAAAAACTAGGTATGTCCTGAAGGACATTATAATAGGATGTAGTTGATGAGAATTTTTTTTGAAAAAACATATTTACAACACATACCTGTGGGCATGTGAGTGCTTGGTATCTGTGTGGACTTGTCTCTTAGGTTTGATCTATTTGAAAAGAATTTCTATGCCCTGTAACAGTGTTCAGGCTGAAAATGTTATGGATTGAATCCAGTTTCAAATGAGGGAAAGTGCTAATGCAAATGTTTTAATAAAGACAGGATGCTTCTACTGCTCTGGTCCCCTCAGGGAAACTCCTCAGACCTGCTTTTCATCTGTCATCTCTACAAACCTCAGACTTATTTTCTCACTTTGCTGATCGCCTGTGTGTTTATTGTCAAAACTACATTAGCACAGCATTGACAAGTCTGGTTCCTGTATTTTATGAGTTTCCAGAATAGATTATAATAATGAGTTCTCTTATCATTCCTTTTTAAATTTATTTTTTGAAGTTAATTTATAGTCACATCACTCCCCTTCTCTTTCCTCCCCCTTACTCTCCCACAACCCCTTTACTCCCTCTTAAATTCAGGTTCATTCTCTTTAAATGTGTGTATACATATGTAAATACAGTTTGCTCAATCTATTTAGTTACTTGTATGTATATGATTTCAAGGCTAATTGGTATTGTATAACACATGAGGGGCTCATAGCTAGAGAAGATCCTTTCTTCTTACACTCTCAGCATTTGTTAGTTGCCTGTAGTTCTTTGTTCATGCATGAAGCCTTGTGAGATTGCCCCTCTCTCATGTTAGCCTGCCTATATTTGCGTTCTTGTCCTGTATTGTATACTCTGTCTCAGAGTGTAGTTTTATATTCTGATTCTTTTTTTATATAGATTTTCCTTTTCTTTCCTTTCCATTTCTTTTACATTACTTTCTATTTTTGAGAGAGGATCTTTTGTAGACCAGGTTAGCACCAAACTCACTGTATAGTTACAGTAACCTAGAACATGGGTTCTGGGGATCAAATTTAGGTCCTCAGACCTTTCCTGTTTTTCCTAGAATTCCATTGAACTTTTGTTGTGGTTTCTTGTTTATTTTTTTTCTACAAATCATGAATCTGGTAAGCAGTACAGACTATGAAACTCTACATTCATGTCTAATAATCTAACTCCATTTGTTTTGTCTTGTGGATTCGTTGAAGTCCTCTCTTTATCCTAGGATGGAGAGGGGAGTACTGAATGAGATCCACAAACTCATATATAGTAATCATGTACCATACTGTAAGCTATATGCCCAAGCCTGATTCTCTCAATTATATTATGAAGACCAAAGTGAAATTATGTATCTGTTTCCCAGTTAGGACCATTTAGACATGGTTATCATAATTGTACTCATAATCCCTGGATGTTCTCTTAGAGAAATATCTTCATGCCAAATAGCTACTTCATGTGGGGTGACTCTATTATGGAACAGCAGGGGATAGTTGTGCATTGAAGTGAAAACTTCAGATACATTTTTCAGATTGCAAGGTAGACCAGAATAGACTGAGCATGGTTCTATCCTAGTTTGAAAATTGCTTTCCATGAGGAAAACCTATTTTTATTTCTTTGCATCTTACATTGCTATCATGAAAAACAACTGGTGTTCTGTATATTTTATTTGTTCTACTTTTATTTATGTATAAGTTGGGGTGAAGATGGAGGTTGTATATTCCATGTGCAGTATACACAGAGGCCAAAAAAGGTGGCTAGATTCCCTGAAGCTGATTACAGACTTCTATGACATAGATGCTAAGGACTGGACTCAAATCCTTTGCAAGAAGAGCAATTTTTCTTAACCATGTGCTGCTGTATCATATCTTCATTAATATCTGGCCGGTGAAACACACCTGTGGCATTGATTGTAATGATAAGAGTAAGTAAACCACATCACCTTGCTTATGGTAGTCCATTCCTGTCACTTATGGGTAGCTGTGAAGTTGACAAATGACTCACATAGGTGTTGGAAAGTAGAAGAGACTGAAAGAGATGGAATTGACCTGTTGACGTGATTTTCAGATCTAGGCTTTGTCACCCTTCTTTTATTCTTTTTTCATTGTGAAAAATGTAAGACAACTGTATTTTTGTTTTGAGGTCCATGTATAAAGTCAAATGACACCTGTGTGGACCCAGTTCTCTCCTTCCACCCATTCTTGGGTTCCAGGTAATTGGGCTCATGGTGCCAGGCTTGGTAGCAAACTCTTTGACCAGTTGAGCTACCTTGTGAGCTTCTTTTATTTTGCTGTTGTCCTCTCCTAAAGGCCAAGACTCCTCAGCAAGTGCTTGGTATAATCAAATCCAAGTCATTATTAAAGATCATAGACTGAGTGCTGGCTGTGAAGATGACACTAGGTGTACATCCTCCCACTGATGTGTACCCAACACAAGAGAACCTTTATCAAAATCTGAGGTGGCTACCACCGAAGGATAACAATGAAGAGGGTGAGCTACTGCCCTCCACACATGTTCATACACCCCCATGTGCACAAACTTGCACAAAACTGAGAATGCACACCAAGAAACATGCTTAGATTCAAATTTCAGCTAAAACAGCTGTTAAGAGTCATTCACATAAGAGTCTGTGGTCTTATACTAGTCTAGCTTATGATATGTTTTCCTCTTTAATTTAAAATTCAGTAATTGTGGCCTGTGTTTCAGAGTTCCTCTGAGGTCACAGGGGATAGGAAAGTTTGGGGACAGAGTGGGACTTGTAGCTTACAGGGTCCAATTGAAGAGATGTGAATGCTGGAGCAGATTTATCCTTACTGCTTGTACTGGCTTTTTGGAATCCATTCTCTTTGGATGGATTCCTTGTTCAACCCAGATATTGTAGGGAGGGCTTTAGTCCTTCCTCAAAGCGATGTGACTTATCCTTTCTGAGGAGTGGATGAGGGTGGCATGAGGCAGAAGTTAGAAGGAATGGGAAGAGGGGAGGGAGTGGGAACTGGGATTGGTATGTATAATGAAACAAATAGTTTGTTTTCTTTTTAAAATAATAAAATAAAATTTAGTAACATTTCCAATTTACAGTAACCACAGATAATCATTTAATTATACAGTAGGACTCATTGTATTGCACAGAAGCCCACAGCTAGAGATGTTCCCCTGAGGGTTACCATGGAGTGTGACTGGATTATAGTCATGCCACAGTAATAAGGCTTCTGGAAACATTGGCTATATCTTTTACATTAGAAAACTTTTCCTTTTTATTATCGTGTGTGTGTGTGTGTGTGTGTGTGTGTGTGTGTGTGTGTGTGTGTGTGAGACTGTGTGTGTGCAGTTATGAGTGTACCGTGATGGATATGTGGAAGTCAGAAGACAGCCTTCATGTTTGTCCTTGGTGTAATATTTTGCTTGTATTCGAAAAATAAAGCCCAGAGATTAGAGAGGGGAGTTAGCCACTAGTTAACTAAAGAAGTCTAGAGGTCTGTGCAGACAGACAGGAAGTGATAGGCTGGGCAGAGAGGGGAAGTGATAAGGTAGGGCATAAACAGGAGCTCAGCCCTTTTTGGCCTGAAAAGTCGGAGAGGTAAGAGGTGACTGTGGCTGGTCCTTCACTGCTCTGATCTTTCAGCTTTTACCCTGAGATCTGACTCTGGGTTTTTTACCAAGACTAATTAGGATTGGGCATCAGGTCCTCCTTTTCCTCCTTGTTTGTCTGCTGCTTATCCAAGGCTATCTGACCCAAGAGCTTTCAGGTTTTCTCCTGTCTCTGCCTCCAGGTTCCCTACAGGAGTGCTGGGATTACTTTCATGTGCTCTGTTGTGTCCTGATCCTGTGTAAGTTTTGGAGATTTAAACTTAGGTCCTTTATCCATGGAGCTGCCTCTTCAGTGTGCTCCTGTTTGGAAAAGTAAAAGTTTTAGAATATTTAACATGTGTCAACATATCCAAGTTCTTTATCATTCCTTGTAAAATTTTCTTTTCAGGAGACAGAAGAATCTGAAAATTTAATAAATGCCTTAATATTAAAATATTAATACATGTGCTAGAAAGACAACTCAGTGGTTAAGAGTGCACACCGCTTTTGCAGAGCATCTGGGTTTGATTGCCAGCATTCATATTAAGCAAACCACTTGTTCCTGTAACTCCAGCTCTAGATTTGATGCCCTCTTCTGGCCTCTACAGTCAACTGCACCCTCATGCATATACACATGGACACTCAAACATACAGATAATCTAAAATAAAAATAAACCTTAAAAATTATCAATATATATATATATATCTTCCACTATTTTTGTAAATTCTCAGCCTTTATGAAAACTTTCCTCATATTCCAGATATAAAATAAATTTTGTTGGGCTATTTCTAGGTTGGACTGGATTTTGTTGATTTCCCTTTTAAGATAACCCCAAGTTGTGCCACTGGGAACCAGAATTTAAGAGCACCTTTCCGACTTTTATGTAGACATATCTCTGAGGAACTTTCTGTTTCACTCTCTGACCATGTTCTGGTCAAAAGTAGTTAAAGGAGCTGGTTTCCCTCAACTGTCACTTCAGTGAAACTCTCCTTGTAACAAGCTCACAGAGTCTTCCCAGGATTCAAAGACTGAGCCTTTCAGAAAAGAGAGAGATGCACAAATGAAGAGTCAGAGGAAAAGACGAAAGGGAAAAATCAAGATGAGCTTAGCATGAAAGTGTTTTCTCTCTTCTCTGGGCCTGATTCACACTAGAAACCCCAGGGCAGCTGGGGTCTCTAATACTGTGCGAAGGGTCTCTGAATGCCAAGGATCCTGACAGTGCCAGGAGACATCAAACACCGAGCTTGTCTTTGTTCTAACTGAGGCTCCAACTGGCCTTCTGTTCTTTCTATCACATTCCACTGAAGGAGTCTGGCTTGCCTCAGACTTTCAGTCGCTCATTTCACAAGGCAATGAGATTTGAACATGGAAAGTGGTTTCCATTTTAGCAGGTGAAGGTGCAGGGCTTGTCCTCTCTTAAATAATGAGATGTCCAGGCAGGCATATTTGGCATGTGTATGCAAGTCTAGTGCTGATTCTTAGGGGTAGTTGGTGTAGTGCTTGAATAACTCAGGGATCTCTCCCTAAAGGAGTCCACAGAGAGGTACTAAAGTGGCTGTGGTTGTTACCAAGTTCTTGACTATGAAATAAGTTGTCTCCTAAGTAATGCAATGATGTTGTGGTCCACAAGTGGGCATTGGTTCTAAGACACTGGATTAAAAAACAGACAAGGACAACCACAGTGGCACATACTTGTAGTTTTAGCCCTAAGCAAGCAACGCCCACCTCACTGGCTAGCCAGTCCGCTGTTCCTGGTGAGTTCAAGGTTAATGAGAAACTCCACCTCTTAGGCATCTTCCAAAATGACAAACACAAAGGGAAGGATGAAAAACACCTGCCATATTCTCTCTAGGTCTTTTACATAACATGTCATTGTTCCTTTGACCACATATATAAGGCTCTATAAGGTGGGTGATGCAGACACCAAGGGAAGGGCTCTGTTATCAAGGAAATGCACTATAAATGTTACTGTGGCAGAACTGGACTGTCTAGAGTGTCACTCAGCATACTGTAGACATCGTTGTAAACAAGCAAGTTATGAACAAGATTCTCCCAGGAGAACTAATGTGCACACTGAACACAATGCGCACTCTAAACGCTAAGGCAGATTCCTGAACTTGGTGAAGGGAAATGATCAGAAATCAAGGGAGTTAATGAGAAAGGTGCCTGGCTCAGGTGAAATACCAGCCTGCCTCATTCGGAGAAGCAGACTTTGTGAAAACTAACAGGAGGGAGCCCGAGCTGCTCAGCCTTTCCCTGTGAATTCATGGCTTTCTAGCTATACAAAAGCAGTGAGAGACCTAGAATGTAGCATAAATAATAAAAAAAAAAAAACCCAAACCAACAAAGTAGATAGGTGCTGTGGGAAGTCCTTCTGTCTATGTATTGCTTTTATTAGTTAATGAACAAATCTTTTTCGGCTACTGGTTTATCAGAATAGAGCTAGGTGGGAAAACTAAACTGAATGCTGGGAGAAAGATGAAGCACTAAGTGAGATGCCATGCATCTGCTAGAGGGAAAAGATGTGAGCTTCCAGTTAGAGCCTTGATGGTAGGCCTCCAGTCTTGTTGTAGAATATAAAATAATGGAAACAGGTTAATTCTAGATGTAAGGCCTAGCTAGCAATACGCTGAAGCTATTGGCCAAACAGTATTGCAAATAATATTGTTTCTGTGTGCTTATTTTGGGTCTGGTTTGCAGCCAGAAGCAAACAAGTAGCCTCAGCCTACAAATAGGAATCAAAGAAAAGCAGCGGGGATTGACCTCTGACCTCCCCATGTGCATATATACACAAACATACATGCACACACACTCAGAGAGAGACAGGGGAGAAAGACAGGAAGAGGGGAGAGAGAGAGAGAGAGAAAGAGAGAGAGAGAGATTGAGAGATTTGGCTGCACTTACATTCTATATTATATTAATAGGTGTATCTTTGAATACATGTTTTTCAAGGTCAAGATGACTATTTTTATTTGGGGTGATCTTCCTCGCTAAAAAAAAAAATTATTTGCCATTTATTTTCCATTGTAATCTTTAAGTCTGGATGTAGCACTGGCAAAGTCTCTTTTATGCATGTGTTTCTATTTGTGAGCACGTGTATTTAAGCACAGGTACCTGTGGCACATAGAAGAGAGCGTGGCTGTGACTCAACCATTGTGGGTGCTGGGAAGCAAGCTACTGCTCCACAAATGAGCGCTAAGTATATTTTTAAACTGCTGAGCCTTATTTCCAGTCCCTAAATTCTTTATTTAATAATAGTCTATAGATTTGATCCATTCCTATAAGACTTGCTTAAAAAGTTTCAACCTAGCCTTGCCTCGGAGTCCTAAACTTGATACTACGAAAGGATTAGCAACTGCACTTGATTCAGCACGAAACCTTGAGAAGCTTTGCAGTTGAGGGAACTATAATCTCTTTCTGATAAGGCGTGTGCCAAGAAGAGATAACAGGGAGCCTAGGGTAGCACTTTCCTCATTTTTCTAGATACTTCCACAGCTCACTGTTCTGCTATTTCTTCCAAATGGTCTTCAGACAACATCCCTATAGCCTCACCTGGAATGCACAATCTTCCAACCTCCCCAAATACCTTGCTGTCTCTAATTCCAATCTGTCATGAAGATACTCAACACAAACCTTTCTTTTTCAATATTTCAAAGTTTTCTGCTAATTATGTCTAAAACGGAGCTTTTCTCCAGAGTTCTATGTAGCACTTGTAGAGTATATTAAGCCATTCCATTCCTAATTTTTTCATGCCACATTGAAGCAATTGAAGGGGAGGGTTATTTTGTTTGCTACAGCAACTACTTTTAGGCTAAATGCTAATTCACTCACCCCATCATTCATCAACCTAAAACCATTTATTATATGTGTTTTATTTGTTTGTCCCTATGATAGAGGCTTAAGATATAAATACTAAGAACACAGTTTTTTGATTCAAGGGTCTTATAACTAAGTAGGTGGGGCAGATTTATTAGACTGGACAAATTGAGTGAACAGTATTCTGAGACTGGTAATGTGACAGGTAATTGGGAAAATTTCAGGACTCTTATGCAAGCAAGAAATAAAAGGATCTGAGATTTCATGAGGAAAAACAATGGCATTTAAATTAAAAAGTGAAATCTAACAGGAATTGACCCAGTGACAAAGAGGGTCAGTAGTAAGGAAGTTAGGCAGGCATACCACAATACGAGGTCCACAAGCCTCCCATGGATATCAACTAGTCACCATACATATCAAGTTGCAGTGACACTAGAAACCTCCTTCCCTATTAAGGTTAGGCAAAGTAATCTATTAGGAGGAATAGATCCCCAAAGCAGGCAATAAAGTCAGAAACAGCCCTTGCATCCATTGTTAGGAGTTCCATAAGAACTCAAGTTCCACAACAGTTACGCAGCATAACGTATATGCAGAGGGCTCAGGTCAGACCTGTGCAGGCTCCCTGGTTGTTGGTTCAGTCTCTATTAGCCCAGATAAGCCTGGATTAGTTGTTTTTTTGGGGATTTTCTTGTGGTGTCCTTGACTCCACTTGCTCCTGCTGGTTTCTGACAAGAAACAGGAGGATGAGTGGATGAGGAAGAGGGAATGGAAGGAGAAGAGGAAGGGGAAACTGATTCAACTGCAAAAACATACCAAAGGAGAGACCCACATGCATTCTGCAGGTTTAGTCCTGTGACTTGAGGCTACAGTTTTCTACCTAGTCATGCCTGGGAACTACAGCTAGGCTCTGTTTGCTTGCCTTGTATAACGATTTAGGCAGCAGGGAGTTATTCCAAGAGAGGTGGAGGAACCTATGTTAGGTATGTTGAAGAAAATATAGAAGCTGCCAGTCCTGTGCATGCTGAAATAGTCCCCTTGGGGTACTGACACTAGCTGATTTCAGGAACTATCACTTTGCTCTTCTTCTGGAGAACCACTAATTTAAATAACCGGATCAGTGCGGAGATCTGGAGGTCTGTGGTCTGTGTCCTGGCAGCACAGAAATGCATAGGGTCTAGGCTCTGAGGTGCAGGGGAGGAATCCACAGCCCAGTTGAGGAACAGCAGACCTAGGGTAGTGAGCCCTGGTAGAAAGGAGAAAGAACGGTGTGTATTGAGGGAGGAGGTAGGCCTGCCTAAAGCAAGCTGTATGTGGGATGAACTTACTGCAGGGTGTGGAGTAATTAATTTTATCCCTTTTATGTCCAAATACTCAACCAAAGCTTCTTAAGAAAGGTAAAAGGCTTGGCAGCAGGACTGCAAGTCGCCGGTATTGCTCACATTCATGGCGAGCACACGGAGAGACCAATGTTTTTACTCAGTTTATGAACCTCTTCATTCAGTCCAGGACCCAGCCCAAGGTGGGTTCCACCCTCCCACACCAGTTAACCCAATCTCAAACCTCTCTTGGAGGAATACCTAGAGGTTTGTTTTCTAGGCAATTCTAGATGCTGTCAAGGTATCAATCAATATTAACTGCCTCGGGAAGCTTAATAGTTTCTATCATGAGCAAAAGTGAAAATGTTGAATTTTATAAAGAATGTTTTCTTATTGTTATCCTTGGTCAAATAACTTAAAGGGATATTTTATTACATTGTTATCATCCTTAAGTGCTTTTGTTTGATTTAAGTGATTTAATTATATCTAGCCAAGATCCCTATTGTGGAAGACTGGACTTTGAGAAAAGGTGTCACAGCCCAGCTTTGGAGGAGAGTAAGGGACAAGGGAGCCCTCACCTTAGGATGATGTAGTGACATAGAGAAGACAAGGCATGGGAAATGAACTTCACCTAACTTGTTTTTCCCAAGGATGGGCACTAAGGCATAGACAGCATTCATTTCAAGTGGGAAGTATGTATGTATATGTTCTTGAAGGTGTGTATGTGTATATTTGTTTGTGTGTGCATATGGACACTTGTGTGTATATGTTTGTATGCAGGTATATGTTTGTGTGTGTGTGTGTGCATATGTACTCTTGTGTGTATATGTTTGTATGCAGGTATATATTTGTTTGTGTGTGTTTGTGTGTGCATATGTACACTTGTGTGCATATGTTTGTATGCAGGTATATATTTGTTTGTGTCTGAATATGTACTCTTGTGTGCATATGTTTGTATGCAGGTATATATTTGTTTGTGTTTGTTTGTGTATGCATATATGTACACTTGTGTGTATATGTTTGTATGCAGGTATGTATTTGCTATATTTGTATAAATATGTTGTGAGTGACTGAGCCAAGCAACTGTCACCTTGGGGTGTTCAGCTGTATCCACTTGCTAAAGATGGTCACATCTGGGATTGTTCATGGAGGGGTGGAGAGGGTCATGGGATCCTCACCTGAATATCCAGACATTCCCTAGCACCTGCTGTATGCAATTCTATCTTAATTGCACATAACCTTGGAGAGAGGCTGGAATATATTGGTCATGCTGAGAGGCTTCATCTATGAGGCTAGAGGGAAGACCTCATCCTTGCTGGGTAAAGACTTTTGGATGTTGCCTACTGGGGGAGGAGGGCCCTACTGCTATATAAGCCCTGATCAATACTTTATAAGGAAGTCCAAAAAGTTAATTGATTTCCCAGAGTGAACTTTGGTGAAATTGTGCCTAATATGTATTTTGTGCACGTATGTATATATGTATGTATGTTTGGATGCATACAGATGCATATAATATATATGCATAAATATATATTTAAACACATATGTATATGAATTTATATGTGCATTGGTAAATTTGTGTGTATGTGCACATTTATATATTTATATTCATATGCTTGTACACCTGTGCACATGTCTGTGTATGGTTGTATGTGTATATTTCTGCATATGTGTGTATGCTTGTGAACCTGTATACCTTTTTTTCACAAAGGAATGAAGCATATTCATTAATTTGTAAGAATGAAATTGATTTTGATATGTTTTTCTTCAATGTCAGAGGTCAGATCATATTTCCACCTAATAAGGTTAAGGAAGGAAAGTAAAATAATTTTTCTAGCCCACCCAACATGTTGATTTTAACATTTTCCTTCATTCAGTTTCCTCACAACATCTTGAAATCTGGACTGTTTGTATTATTTATATCTCAGTACTTGGGTAGGCTTATTTTCTTCTTGCATCTTAAAATGTAAAATATTTATGTGACATATTTGGTGTGGGAGGGCCTGCATGTGGCAGGCATCTGCCCTCTCTTTAAAAAGGCCAGCATGCTTCCTTCCAGTGCATCATTAACAGTTCTTGTTGGTGCTCAGTCTTCAGCTGAGCTCACTCCTCACTTTTAGTAGCGTCCTTGAAGTGTCACCATCTTTTTTTCCAGAAAGTATTTTATAGTTTACATGAACAATAATTAAAATGTTTAGTCAACAACATCTTTAAAAACATCCATAACACAATTTAAAAATGCAATGTTTGCTTGTATACAAGTCTGTATGTGATGGAGCCAAGGAAATGTATTCAGGTTTGGAGACTAAATCATACTTCTTTTCTGGTTTCCTCTCAGTGCTGAGTCCAGTGAGGAATGCCATGAATATTTCAGACAGTGGAGGAAGAGAAAGTTGCAAATCCTAGCATCACCATCTACAGTCGAGTTAACTTTGTCAAAGTTACTTGCTTTACTTGAACTTAGCTTATTAATTTTTAAAATGGGAGAAACAAAAGAACCCGGGTCATAGGACTTTGGTTTTTTAGAATATTAACAGACTTGATGAATAGAAAGCCCAGCTCAAGGCCAAGTGTGATCTAAGTCCTTAAAGAATTTTACTCCATTGATTCGAGGACTCACAGTTCCTTGTATTTTCACATTTTTATGCAGATGATATGTGTTACAATTCATGGTCTTTTATCATTTGTCTTACAGTTATTGAAGCAAAACATTCTTAATTACATATATATTAATAATTGAAACATAGAGGCCTGGAGAGTAGCTCAGTGGTTGAGAGCATTTGTTGCCCTTCCAGAAGACTAGAGTTTTCTTCCTGAAACCTGTGTTGGGTACTTTAAAACCAACTCTAATACCAGTTCCAGGAGATTCAATGCTGTCTTCTGGCCTCTGGGATCACTACATTAACATTCACGTACTCACAGAAACACACATATACACATAATTAAAAATAAAATCAATCTTAAAATTGAAGCAAAGTTTTGCTTAAAAATCTTAGAAACGGTAAAAAAAAATCATCTAGCCACATTCTCAGTGGAAGTATTTTGTAGCAGGGGAAATATTAGACTCATAAATTAGGACTAGATTAATGAATATGTTCTCCATGAGAATTTGTCCGTGTATTTCTTTGTGGTATTAAACCTGTGCCAGATTCTGTGTGGTACAAACATCTAAATAAAGTGAAAATATGATCATTGTCTTTATAGATCTGGTAGCAGATGCCTGGGAGCTGGGATGTGATAGGATGGGTGGATCCTAGGACCAGGTGAGCTGAGGTAGAGCTTAAATTGGATTAGCATATCTTTGTTCACCTGAGAAACATCCCTGGAGCAGGGACGGGGCATTGTTTGCTCACCAGGTCTACCTTTCTTTGTGACTAATATAGTGTTGGATCCACATGTCCGTTGCTCACTGACTGATTCCCAATTTAGGTGGGAACTGTTTTCATATTTCATGGGCAGTTGATGACAGTACACCAATATGTTGTTATCAACAGAACAAATATCCCCGAGAGCCATCATTCCAGCAGCGTTCCAGTGTCTGAGTGAATTTTCTCATTGTCTTTCTCAGAACAACTCGATAACTGGGAATACAACACGACACCAAGAAATAGGAAAATAAAAAGGGTCTTCAAAGCAGTTACTTTCTATCTTGCTTTATTCTTAACAGTGTTTCTCTGGTCTAATTCTTTTATGGTTCCGGGGAGAATTACATTTCAAATTCCATAATTGCACAGGAGAATTGGAGTCTTGTAAAAATTTAGAGTGCTCTGTTCAAAGGCAATTTTTATTATCCACCTAGGCTGTGATGCCGCCGCAGAGATTGTTTAGAGCCTCATTAAAAGAATCCCTTTTTAATATGACCACTTTCTCTTGACACAATGTAGCACACTCTTATTTAATATGACCATATTACTACAATTTGACCATATATTTGTTGAATGACTTAAAGTACTGTATTTAGAGTATTGAACCAGCACAAAATATACATGAACTTTATCAGTTTCCATTTCCATTTACTTATCGAGGACAAAACTAAATGACATTTTATGACATTTGATAGGTATTTAAAATATGTTATTGCAACTGCTCAGTGAACCATGAAACACAAGTGGAATGGTATGGGCCGTGTTTTCGTCTGAGCAATGCAGGCTAGAAGCACTTAACTCGGCATCTTACAGTGCCTGCGCATTTTCATCAATGTCTCCCTCCGATTCTTTGCCAAGTTCATTATCTCCTCTGTGCCTAAATGTATCCGAATGAAAAATTAGGAGAAAAGACAGATGCAATTAAGATTCGCCTCCAAAATGATCTCAAATTCCTGTATGGAAAATTCTCACACAAGTTTCAGGGACCAATTTATTCACTCCCAGCCTCCTTTATCTGAACACACCACAGTGTTCTAGGGGAGGGTGGCTAAAAGACTAATGTAATATTCCTTTTCACACCTTCCATCCATAAAGACAGTTCTTTTATTTGCTGCAGAAGCTATTATATCCACAGCCTATGGCCATTTGGAGATTTTAACGATGGATGTTTTTTAAGACAAAACAGCAAGTAAGATGTGAGAATGTCCCCTGGGATGTTTATCACTGCATGTCCCTTATCATTTAGAAAAGTAGATGGAATACGAAAACATTCTGTCAATTTATTTGGTGATTGCCTGGCTAAGAAGGAAATAAAAAGTACTAGAAAAATGCCCAGCAAATCTAAACTGTATGTGTGTGCACGTGTGTGTGTGTGTATCTTCATGTGTATGACACAATTCAAGTGTCAGTACTACATGCCTGCAGAGAAAGAGATAAGTCATGCGAAATGATTGTCAAGGAGGATAAAGCCTGGTGGGTGTATCACAGCACATAGATTTGAATTATGGCATGCTAGTGTTTATTCATCTTTAGATGGTTAAATTTCATTGTTAGATTACTAAGTTGATGGGATTTTGGATTACCATGGAAACAAACATCTGGACATGTTAGTGAGTAGGGCTTAGGCTGAGTTCATCCAGGTAATAACATTAATGCCTAAATGTGGCAGCACAGTCCCCCAGACTGGGGTCCTGAGCCCAATAAAAAGAAGCCCAGCTGAGTATTCGTCCCTCTCTCTGTTTTCAATGTGTAGCTTCAATGGAATCAGCTGCCTCAAGCGCCATGCCTTCCTCGACATGATGACTTGTAGCCTCAAACTGTGCTACAGCATAATCTGGCTTGTCCCCTTTAGAGGCATTTAATCTTTATCCGTTAATTTAATTTTATGTTTTTTCAGTCTGAGATAAGCAACTAATAGAATTTCTAAGTATTCTTGTCTTCAATAAAAATTACATAATCACACCAAATTCTTACAGAATTTCAAGGATCAAATGAGATACTTAAAATCAATCATGGATCAAGGTACTCGCCACATTCATGTTTGCTTTTAACTATGGAAGCTTTTGATGAGGTAGAAATTATCTAATAAAGTATTATGCCAAGAAATCTTTTGGCTGGAAAGATGACTCTGTGGTTAGGACCACACTAATTGTTTCCCTGCACTATAGTAGGCGACTCAAAACCACTCATAACTCCAGCACCAGGGGATCCAATGCCCTCTGCTGATGTCCGTGGATACCAGCAAACATGTGACATACACTTACACAGACAAACAAGCATACACACACATAAATAAAAGTAAAAATAAATCTTAAAAAATTTAAGAAACCCGCCAGACTTCTAGGCAGTCTCTGAGGTAACTTGTCCTGTTGGTCATTGTTGTCTCTGTCAGATGAACACTGCTGTGTTGTTTCTGCTTGTAGAGAAGCCCTGAGTTCTAACTACAGTGGAGACAAGCACCTCCCCAAAGCGTCCCACTGGGTCTACCCTGTCTAGTGCTGGGAACTCTTCTGTGTAGTTGTTGAACTGAATGGTGTTGACTTGAAGAGCTGAACAGAGAGGAAACAAAACATGTGAGAAAAAGTCAGATTAACAGAAAGTTAGTTAACAGTTGACCAGTACTCTGAATTCATGGTAGATTATAAAGAACTACACAGAATTCTTCTGTGTAGTTGTTGAACTGAATGGTGTTGACTTGAAGAGCTGAACAGAGAGGAAACAAAACATGTGAGAAAAAGTCAGATTAACAGAAAGTTAGTTAACAGTTGACCAGTACTCTGAATTCATGGTAGATTATAAAGCCAAATGACTGTGAGTAATACCACAGGGAGGGGACCACAAAGGGTAGTAGGTATGAGGGGGTAGTTGTCTGCTTTGATGTTCAAACTTGTTATATATACCTCATTGTGTGCTCAGAACTTGAAGTCACTTTCTTAGTTCACTCTGTGGCCAGGCAAAGCAAAGCACTCTGAATGATCCCTCCTGTGGCTTATCTCACAGGCTTTTCTTGGTCTCTCCATTCCTTACCTCACAGACTTTCCTCAGGACTTTCTATTGCTTACCTCACAGGCTTACCTTGGTCTCTCCATTGCTTACCTCACAGACTTTCCTTGGTCTCCCCATTCCTTACTTCACAGACTTTCCTTGGTCTCTTCATCGCTTACCTCACAGGCTTTCCTCGGGTCTCTCCATTGCTTACCTCACAGGCTTTCCTTGGTCTCTCCATTGCTTACCTCACAGGCTTTCCTTGGTCTCTCCATTGCTTACCTCACAGGCTTTCCTTGGTCTCTCCATTGCTTACCTCACAGGCTTTCCTTGGTCTCTCCATTCTTTACCTCACAGGCTTTCCTCAGGTCTATCCATTGCTTACCTCACAGGCTTTCCTTGGTCTCTCCATTCTTTACCTCACAGGCTTTCCTCAGGTCTATCCATTGCTTACCTCACAGGCTTTCCTCAGGTCTATCCATTGCTTACCTCACAGGCTTTCCTCAGGTCTATCCATTGCTTACCTCACAGGCTTTCCTCAGGTCTATCCATTGCTTACCTCACAGGCTTTCCTCAGGTCTATCCATTGCTGACATCATACAGGTGTTTACAGTTTCACAGCCTCTGAGCTTTCTACTTAAATAATGGATTGCATGCAGTGTACATTTCATGATCTATTGTATTTCAGGGATTTATAAAAGGCATAACTGATATAACCTTTCTAGGTAATGATATCTTTATGCTAAATTTTAAAAATGAGAATTTTTAGTGTAAATATTAATGTACTTTGAAAACTTCAAGTTGTTAGCCTGCAGAGAGAATAAAGCTCCAGGGTTCCTTTGTTAAACCATAATTACTGTAACCACGAAAAATTTAATGACATCAGATAATGAGGCAGGTGATGTGGATCAGCTAGCAACGTTCTTGCTTAGGCAGCTTGAAGCCCCAGGTTCCATTCCTAGGACCACACATACTGGGTTCTCGCAGTTGAAAAGTGGAGGCAGGAGAATCAAAAGCTCAAGGCCATTCCCTCGTGCATGGGGAGTTCAAAGTTTGAGGCCAGCCTGTATGAGACATTGCCCCCAAATTAAAAAAATTAGAAATAAACTCTACTCATAGTTGCCGCTTAACTTCTTCACTTCAAATCCCTCTGTACACAGATGTGTGCTTGCTCTTCCCCACAGAGATATATCTCAACCTAATCTATTTCTCCTTAAGAACTATGATCTGTATTCCAAAAAAAAATGATTTCAGAAAGATTTTAAAACCATAGAAAAACAGTAAATAGACTATCAGTGCTGCTAAACCTGCTGGGATTTGGCAAGGCATCTTAATAAATGTGGCAAATTACTTTTTATTTCCACCGTCACAAATCTGTTTGTAGACTCTCCCAAGTGAATTGATAGACTTGTTTGAATATGATTTCCATTTTACCTTTATATTAAAACTGAATGGAAGTGAAAAGGTCAAGTTTATTCAGAAAATTGTTAGCTATCTGTGGGAAGAAACATAATTTAGCATGGGTGGCTTTAATCAATTTTCATTCGTTGTTAAGGTTCACCCAAAGTTGAGCCCGATGTCCATGAGAGATGGAAATGTTGACTGGTGTAACAGGCACAATAAATACACCACAATCTAAAGCCCTCCAGACAATAGGGTTAACAAAACATATTTGTCTGCTTCCATAGTTAAAAATGTTTCAAGGAGGAAAGCCGCTTGCTTGGATGCAGGGTTAATAAAAGCATTTTCCATTCTCCAACTTCATTCTTCTGAGTGTCAGGAAGCGAGACTGACTTGAACACACAGTCTGTCCTGTGGGTCTGAGCAGTGGCCTGACATCTGGGGATCATGCATGGAGGAAGACCCTTGCGGTGAAAGATGAAGATGGGGCCATACATGCACCAAAAAAGGGATTTGTGCGTTCTGTGTTTTGTCTGAAGCTATTCACAGAGCTGAGCTATATCACTTCTTTTTCTAATTTATCTCACTCCATTGTACTAGGGCCCATGAGGGCAGAGGGCAAAGCTAGCGGTTTTGAGGATGCAATGAGACGAGGAAGGGCTTGACATTTAGGATGGAGTATTTGAGGAGGGAATCATTGTCTAGTATCACAAAACAGATAAAGGTGAATAAGTAAGAGAGCCCTGACAGCACTACTGGCTGACATGCTGGAGACAAGGGTAGTGCCAGGGAAGGTTATCAAAGAGGGGAGAGTCTGCACGGCCTGGGATAGGGCAAGAAAGACTAAGGGTAATGCAAGTCTTAGTCCAAGTTGGCAATGGGGAAGAGGATCAGAGCAGGCAGATGGAGCAGGCATGGTCTCTCTTGGGCTTGGAAAACATGAACCTAGCTAGAGCAGTGTGGGTGAGGCCCTGTGATGGGATTGTGCAGGCCATAGCTTATGTTTCTGTAGAGAAATCAGAATGGATGCTGCTCTGTCCGTGCTAAGGATACACATTTGCAAATATACTTTAATGAGTTCTCCCCTCTATGTTAGACAATGGTGTTCTTGTATAATTTTTGGACTTCAAATACATAATATGCTACAAGGTGAACAAAGAAGGCTCACACTAGGGGTGTCATAAACAAATAGCTGTGACCTTTTGCGGAAGCTCTAGCCTCCAGCATTACTTCACTTGGAGATATGGTCACTACTGAGTTAATGAGGTTTCGGTAAGATTGTAAGAGTAGTGCTGCTTGTTGCAGCAATAGGACTAGTAGATTTTCAAAGATTTATTGGTGTGTGTGTGTGTGTATGTGTGTGTGTGCATGTACACAGGTGCCAGTAAAGGTCAGAAGAGTGTTGATCCTATGGAGTTGAAGTTATGGTGGTTGAGATTCACCTGATATGAGTATTGGGACATAAGCTCAGGTCCTCTGCAAGTGTAGCAAATGCTTTTAACCGCTGAGCACATTTCTAGCCCCAGGACGAGTACCTTTCTGGGCACATGAAGAAACATGAGAGTGTGTGCATACGTAAATGAAAGAGCATGTGACGACACTGTAACAATGCAGCCAGTGGCAGCCAAGAGAGCCCTTCTCCAGAATCCCAGCTCACTACCAACTTGGGGAAAAATTAATTTCTCTTATTGAAGCTAACCAATGGGTGGTGTTTTCTTACAGAAATTCATGTAGCCTCATGCAAATGGTCGAGGTTAAGTGGCAGTTCTACTCTACCATGGGAGTGCAGGCTCACGTGCTAGGACATTTGATGCCCAGCTGATGGTGCTGTTTGGAAGGCTGTGGAACCTTTAGGAGGTGAAGCCTGGCTAGAGAAAGAGGGCTACTAGAGCTGGCCTTATGGTTTGATAGACTAGCCACACTTTCTCTTTGATTTCAACACCCAGACTGTAGACACAGTGTGACCAGCTGCATCATTCCCCTGCTTCATCTTTCCCCTGCTGCATCATTCCCCAGCTGCATTATTCCCCAGCTGCATCATTTCCCTGCTGCATTATTCCCCAGCTGCATCATTCCCTTGCCCCCATGTTTTTTTTCTGCCAGATGACTCTATTCTTTCTTATTCCATTATCTGTAATAAACCTTAACTTGCTTCTTGTCAGGTATTAAATTATAACAACAAGGAAAGTAGTTAGCAGAGACTCTTTCATGTGTGCTCCTGTAGAATCATACTTGCTCAGGCAAACGGAGAAATTCACACTTCAGCTGGTACAATGGCATCTACCAGAACCTTTTTAATAGGCTTGTTATACTGAAACAATATAAATATACATTAAGTTGACCATTTGTGACAAAAAGGTACTTTGTATCCTATTTTTTCACACCTCTGTGAGAATATCAGAAGGGATAATACCATATGCACAGAAGTGACTTTGGCATGTCTTAATTTCTCATAAACAATGTATAGTTTGCAAACAGATTCTTGCTTTCTATCAGTTTTAGTACCCTCATTAGCTGGCAAGAGGAGATGAAAAGCACCTAGGTGTCTTGCTATGTTTATACTGAGAAATTTCTGCTAGTAATAGTGTAAGAACAAAGCAAGCAAATTAGGATGTGAAAAGTTGTAAAGTTTTGATCATAACAATTCTTAAATTTATCAGTGAGGAAAAGAAAAAAACAGTGAGGATGGGCAAAAGAAAGCATAGACTCGCAACTAGGATGCCTCAGTGGCATGCTAGAAAATACTGTTGGATATCTTTGGTGTGGTTATTATGGCTCCACTGTGCTTCAGGTGGAAGTTGATCTGTGTGCCATCTCTATTGAAATGGCTTTGATTCCACCTAGGAGTTCAGGGATTAATTTGTTTTCTCTTCCAGTTAGACAACTAAAAAGAAGAAAAGAAGTTTTAGTAGAAATACTGTGTGAATCCCAGCACAGTGACTACATGATACTGGAGAAACTGGGGTCCCCTCGTGGGGTTTAGTCTTGTTAATGAAAAAAGTAAACTTTAAGAATTGACTGAAATGGAAGCTCAAGGGCCTTGTATTAGATGTAGAAGGAAAACTCTGGCAGGCAAGCTGTGAATGCTGCAATTGCCCTAGAGGAGAAGGGTGGAGAAGAGAAAGAACAAAAGCTGTCTTATTTGAGATCAGTCTTCTGGTAGAGAAGGGGACTTTAGAGAAAGAGTAAGGAAGCCCAAAGTTCCAGGGAATGCATGCTTAGACTCGGGCCTACACCTGAAAAAAAAGACAAGAGAAGAAAAGGGAAGAGTTGCATCCTTGAGAGCCAGGACTCAGTGGGGGAGACGCTGCTCACCTCCTGGACTTAAAGCAGCTTAGCAGACTGCACTGTTGCAGGAATTCTGAGGAGGAAAAACACTGGTGCTAAATGTTGCTTCTGATAGAATTATCACTGGGCCAACAAAATGACTCAGCGGATAAGGTTGCTTGCCAACAAGACTGATCACCTGAGTTTGGTCCCTGGAACCCCAAACAGGGGAAGAAAGGGGCTGACTTCCATAAGTTATCTCTAACCTCCACAGGTACACTTGACCCCCAAATAAATGTAATAAAAATTTTAATCTTGACACATGAATGATATATTGTAACTATACCTGACTTATTTTTGGTTTGGCAACATGTCAGTAACCTATGCAAAAGTGTTGACCTTAATTTTCCTCTATTTAAATACAAGTACTGGTTTGTGTTTTTCTGATTCAACATAAATACCGCTCAAGGCAGAAGTAGGTGGTGATATTCATTTAACTACACTTCACACGTTAATTGCATGGTGTTTTGCAGCTGCCTAAGCTTTTATTTTTCAACCAAGATATTTTCTAGACACTTGTCCATTTTTTGCCTTAAGAAAATGCCTGGAACTAATTTCATTTCTGATCGAAGAGGATGCTATAGAAATGAGATACGGTTGATTGATAAAGCAAAAAATTTAAATTTCATAATCGGCAAATTGCAGATCAATCTGATGATGGGGAGAGGTTCTAATAAGATTATTTTGTCTCATTTTATCTTTGCAAATGGATCCCTAGAATCCCATTACCTTTAATCAGGAAATCCTGCTTATTATCCTTTAAGGTTTTGAAGGATGAGAGCTTTAAAGGGAAATTGAGAGTCCAACGTGGTAGGAAAGGATTTCATGAAGTCAGAATGAGATGCAAAACAAACCATAATATTAAATTTGCATATACAAATAAAACTACTGACCTATTCCCAGAAGGCCACCCTCTTAGGGTTTTCCAAGTAATAGAGAAGGATTTCTTCAATAATTCTATTCTCTCTCTCCCTCTTTGTCTCTCCACCATTTCAACCCTTTGTTTCATACTTAGAATTAGCAGGGTCTCCTGAGACAGGACATAGAACAAAGCTGGCAAACAACTAGGTGTGGGAACCAAACACAGAATCAGACTCTTCTTACTTGCAAATGCAGTTGTAATAGTGTTCAGGCATGCTTGCTACTTTACTTATGAGCCACAACCATGTATGTACTGCAAACACTGAGTAGTCATAACAATGACAGGGTATGTCTCCTCTGCTGAAATTCTATTGCTGTGATGAGACATTATGACCAAAAGTAACTTAGGGGTGGGAAGGATCTTTTCAGCCTATCTCAAGTCCATCACCGAGAGAAGCATGAAGAGGACTTCAGCAAGAACTTGAAGCAGAAAACATACAGCCATGCTATTTGCTGGTTACTGAACCTTTTTATAGAGCTGAGGTCCAACTGTTCAATCAAACAGTGTTTCCACAGTAGGCTTGCTCTTCTATATCAATTAATGATCAAGACATTTCCCCACAGGTATGCTTATAGGCCAATCTGATCTGAGCTTTCTCTTGTCCTGATCAGTTTTTGTCAACTTTACACGATCTAGAGTTATCTGGGAAGAGGGAACCTCAGCTGAGAAAATGCATCCATCAGATTAGTCTGCAAACAAGTTTATGTGGCCTTTTCTTGATTAATGATTGAGGAAGGAGGACCTAGCGCACTGTGGGCTGTGGCAGACCTGAGAATGTGGTCCTAGGAGATGTAGTAAAGTAGGTGGAGTAAGCCATGGGGGGAACATCAGTAAGCAACACTTCTCTCTGGTGTTTGCTTTTCCAGATTCTGCTTCCAGTGTTTTGCCTTGAGTTCTTGCCCTGACTTCCCTTCATGATGGACTGGGATTCAAACCATTTTCTCCCCAAATTGCTTTTGTTCTGGTGCTTTATCACAGTGACAGAAAGCAGACTGGGACATCCCCAGTTGACACTCCCTTCTCAGGTAACTCTAGGCTGTGTCAAGTTGACAATCCAAGCTAATTAGGACCACATCTAAAGCTCAAAATATTTCCCATGGGGTTTTTTAATGAAAATGCTGGCTGGGACATGTGATAGAATTATTTGCTTTTTCATAGGACTGTAGCCTTTTGCACTTCAGAGAGAACATTCTAGAACATTTATGATGTGGTCATTGCCACTCTAGGTGCTATACAGAACAAAGACACAGGTAGCACTCACAGTTCAGAGTGTCTTCATGAGAATAGACAAGAAGGTCTATTAAATAAAGGTAAAGGAAGAAAGTTCACGGTGCTTAGCTGAGACAAAAACTGATTTAGATTAGAGAGCAATAACTTCTGATGGAGAAGGAGAGTCCAATGTCATGGCGAGTATTTTAGTTTTTGCTCAAGTAAGGAAAAAATAAAGCAAAACATTTCTACTATCTAGGGCACACAGAGACAACAAAGGATTGAAGGTTTCAAGTTTATCCTGTTAGGCTTCATGCATTTCCTCCCAGGAAATCAGAATTTAAAGAGATTAAAGCCAAACAAAAGCAATTCATTCACTTTATCTTCTCATCAGTGTTTAGTTCTTTCTGCATTGGGACTTTATGATAGGCTGAGAATAGACAATAAAGCTGACAGCTAGGGTTCCTGTCCCCAGGGAGCTTGTAATTTTATGGTTGGTCTGAGTATGTCGGTTGCAGATGGGTAATGATTTATTTGTAGTGTGTGTGTGTGTGTGTGTGTGTGTATTTGTGCATGTGTGTACAGGTTCACTTAACTTGTGTCTGCAAGTATGTAATCCAGAGGTCAACATTTGGTGTAGTTTTTCAAGTGCAGTCAAGTTGGCTTTGTTTTAATTTTTCTGTGTGTGTGTGTGTGTGTGATATGTAAAGATATCTGCCTCCATATGGAGGCCTGAGATTAATGTAGAGAATAACCATCAAGCCTTCTGCTGTCTTACTCATTGTGTCATTGTCTCTCAATAGATATTAAAGCTCATTCACATAGGTAATCTCACTAGTCACTCTGCTCTGGGATCTCCTCCATCTTCTCTGGTGATATATTATAGGTTGACTGCCACATACGCTGGGCTTGTGCATGAGTTCTGGTGATCTGAACTCTGGTTTTCAACTTCCATGGGAAGCATTTAACCCTTGAACTGTTCATCCAGCCTTGACCTTATATTTTTTAAGCAGGGTCTCTCATGGTCCTAGAACTCGCCATATAGGCTAGACTGGCTGGCCAATGACCTTCAGAGTTTTTCCGTCTCTCTATCTCCAGTGCTAGGATTACAAACACATACTTTCAGGTTTAACTTTTTTTTCTCAGACTCGGGTCCTCATGCTTTCAAGGTAGACACTTTACCAATGGAGCCATTTCTCCCAGGCCTTGGCAAATTCTTCTTTCTGAATCTTTGAACTAAGACCCAGAAAGATACAGAATACGACTGATTATTCAGGATAACTGAGAAAACGAAGCAGAGAAAACAGCTTTAAGATTCACCTAACTGGTTGCTTCAGGTTTTCCTTTATTAGGCATGTAGCCTTGGAAAAGCTGATGAATATGTTTGCTTGATAAAGGAAATATAGCCTATCATTGTTGTTGAGGATTAAATACCACCAAGTCTACAACTGATCAGGGGTGTTTGAATTTGCCAAGCAACAAGAACTATGCAATGTTTATTAACATAAGAATTAAACATGGGGCTTGAGAGATGGTTTCATGGTTAAAAGTACTTGTTTGTGGTGGATTGAATGAGAATGCCTCCCATAGGTTCATTTGCTTCACTACTTGGTCCTAGTTGATGGATCTGTTTAGGAAGGATTAGGGGGTGTGGCCTTGTTGGAAGAGGTGTTTCCCTGAAGGTAGGCTTTGAGGTTGCAAAAGACTGGCAAGGCTCTCTCTACCTCATGGTTGTAGATCAAGATGTGAACTCTCAGCTGTTCCTTCTCTCTTCTAACACTTTGAAAACACAAACAAAATTAAATGCTTTGTTCTATAAGCTTCCCTGATCATCAAGTTTTCTTATAGCAATATAAAAGTAAGTAAAACATGAGATCTGAGTTCTGTTTCCAGCACACATCTTGAGTGTCTCACAATTACATGTTTCTCCAGTTTAAAGGGTCTAATGCCCTCTTTGGAACCTTTACAAGGCGTTAAATCATGTACATAAACCCACATAAAGATACAAATCTTGAACATATTTAAAAATAAATCTCAAAAATTATAGACATTGATTTTGTGTGAAACTGTTTACATTTTGGTAATACACATACAAGCACAGACATTGTTTTAAAATAATATTATAATTTATTATTTTTAAATTTTATGTATGTATACTGTGTATTTTCATCATATCTTTCCCAGCTATCTCCCTACCACTCCTCTCAAGATTCCCCAACCCCCTCTCTCCTAAGTTGATGTTCTATTTTTATCATTATGTATTTATAATCTTATGAGTCAAATTAATGTTGACCATATACTTATGTTTTGTCCAGCCACTAGGGCAAGGGAAAGCTACCAGAAGCCACAGCTCAGAAAAACAGTGACTCCATCAGCATCCATCATCTGCCAATAGCTCCTATGCTGGTAATGAGGCTTTTGGAGTCCCTATTCAATCCATGATGATGTCTAAATTGGTTGATCTTGTACAGACCTTGGAGACATCTAATATCTACAACCACTATGCATGACTCAGAGACTATCCTAGAAGTGGAAGCAGGTAGACTACAAGAGCCAGAGGATCAAGGGGAGTGCTGTGAAATACTGTCTCCTAGATACACATACATTTTAAAAATAGTTTCTCTAATAGGATATGTTTGAATAAATCAAAGAAGAGTAACTTGTTTTGCTCTAAACGGAAGCAAAGAACATATAGCAGTATGGTGGTAATATTTAATTAACAAAGAAATTGTTCTCTAGTTCCTGTGGAAGAATTCAGTTCACTCTTTCAAAGATCCATAGAGATTCATAGTATTTTTTTTATGAAAAATGGAATTTCCCACTCAAATTTGAAGAAGAGCCAAAGCAAATTGTATTTATCCTCATTTAATATTTATTTCATGGTTTATATTGGTCTTAGCTATTTTTTAACATACTATAAAACATCTCTAAAGCTAATATTGTATATCTACTATTCCTATGAGAACACTCAGGATGGCAAATAGTTAAGGTGACATTATCAGAGTTCTCATGAGGTGTGAACAGACAGATGAGGGACCAGTTTAAGAGCAGCAATTTGATTTCAAAGCCTGTGATCTTCCCTCAGAAGTAAGAGATATGTTCTCAAGGACACATGGACTAGAAACACAAAATCTGAAACATTAGCCATATCTCATTCCAATATTAGAACGTTTCAAAGAGGTTAATTTGCCTGTCAATTTATCAATTGTAAAAATCTTTGCATACTTATTATACAAATTTTGAAATATTTCAGACATGTATCAGTTATAACCCTATGCTATAACCACTCTTTGTAATATGGTTTATATTTTATCATAATTAGATTGATTGATTGATTAGTAAATTTTGGAGTTTTAACACAGAGTCTCACTCAAACCAAATGTCCTGGAACATATGTAACTCAAATTGCACTGTGATTTGTGACAATTTTCCTGCCTCAGTTTCCTGAGGGTTAAGGAAATAATAGTAACCTATCACATCTGGAATCTACTTTTCTGTTTATATATACACTTGTGAATAATTTCCTATTCTATTGTTATTTGTTAAGACTTTTAACAAAGCTGTTAGTAAAAGTTTTATGACATTTATTTAAAAAGATGTTATTCAAAAAATCTATGCAGTATACTGGAATGGCCACAGCACAATAAAATTTAAATTAAAGCATTGAATACTTTCAATTCTTTAAATTATAAGTAATTTGGCAATGAAATTTCATATTTCTGGAGCTTCTGATTATTTCCTTATAATAAATTCTTATAATTAAAATAGTTAAGCCAAACACAAAATTATTTAAAGACTGGTGATAGATGTGGATAAATTATCTTATAGATAACACATAAATATATAAAGATTATTTTCACTAATGTCTCTTTCGGAACTAGAAGCAGTCATATAGGTATCTTACTTTGATCATTAGACACCTCATTAATTTTTGGTTATATTTGACACAGATTTAACAAAGCAAAAATATCTAGGTCAGTTTGCTTCCAGCCTCACAGCTTCTGTTGATGTATAATTCAAGATAAAGCCATTCAACCTGTCATTCTTTCACTCGACAAATTTATGTGAAGTAAATATATTTATTTACAGAAATAAATGAAGTAAGTATGAGTGTTCAAGAAAAAGAATTAGGTACTAGGAGTAGTGAGTTGGCTCAGTTGGAAAAGTATTTTTTATCCAAGTGTAAGACCCTGAGTTTGGATTCCTAGCACCTAGTTAAAAATCTAGCCAGGAGCTGTGGTTCATGCTATAATCCCAGTGTGGAGGAAGCAGAGACTGGTGGATCCCCGGAACTCACTGACCAGCTATCCTACGTGAATTAGTGAGTCCCAGGACAATGAGAAGATGTTACTTCATAAATAATGTGAAGGATGATTGAAGAAGACACTCAGTGTCATTTTTTGGCCTCTATGTGCACATGCACAAACACATGCACATGATTATAATACAGTAAGCACAACAAATGAACATTCAAAAATTTGAATCCTAAATCTATTGTGAGTGTGTGTGTGTGTATGTGTGTGTAAGGTGGTATGTTGACAGAGAGTATCCTGTAAGTTGTTAGTATAAAATCTACAAGTATGACAAACATGTATATGTATACCCTCAATGATGTGATAGACAATAGGGAAAAGTAATAAACTTAATAAAAATATCTACTCCCTAAAATAATGAAATTATTTAAAAATAGCATTTCACATTTTTAGCCTTGATGAAATTTATACGTATACTTAGATAACCAGTTTTGCAGCACATAGCCTGGAATTGCTTGTCAGAGTTCATGAGATGCAAGCTAGGTCTATAGCGTCTGTGACAGGGGAACAGTCACAAGAACAGACAGATTGAAGAAGATACTAGTTGCTCAGTCATGCTAATGAGTCTGTGAGATATCTCAACCTTCTTAAGACAGAAAGTGTTGAGCATCTTGCTTACCCATGTCAGTTCTCAGACTGTTTTGTGTTTTCTGAAAACCTCATATATATTTGGGGTTTGATACCTTTCTTGAAGACATCTGTAATCTTATCTTTGATATTTGCACTAGGAAAACACCGTGCGAAATAAATATGACTGTGTCTCTTGTTGCCAAGATAATCTGTTAAGGGAATAGTGTTTCTGAGGGGGTATGAAATATCAAATTATAGTACATAGTATGATATCATTAATTATTGGTAAAGAAAGAGAGAAAGGGTGGGGAAGAAGAAATGAAAAGAATAAAGATGGTGAAAGAGGAAGGATGGCAAGATGATGGAAGGATAAAAGAGAGAGGAGTGAGAAAGAAAAGAAAGGTAGAAGTGCCAAAAATCAAGAATCAAGAGGCATAAAATTTTTATCAAAGAAACATTACAGATGTGTAAATCCTCTGTAATCTTCATGCATGAAACAAGCTCTTTGCCAAGAGACACTGAGACCACTTAAAATTAAGACCATAATTTAGTACCAAAATAAAGGTAGCAGTTAAAATATAAATGTCCTCTTGTGGAAAATTATCGGTAATTCACCTTATATTGATATAAATAATATGCTTCAACTTTGTTTTGAATGATGTATAATCACATAATGACCAGGTTGTCAGTGGGAGGAAAATTAATGTTTTATTCATGAAAGATGCTCAATAGGGAAGGGTCATCCTTCTTAGCTAAAAAAATGAAAAAGTATTCAGTATTGATGTGTTGAAGATTCCTTTTTATTTTTTCTTGAAATCACTTCGAATGTCTTATGAAAGACAAATATTTTATCCTACCAGCAAGAATTTCTAAAATCATGAACTATAGCAGTCTAATATATTTGAAAAACTGGGTGCCATTGTCTTTTACTGAATGTCTCAATAACAAGAATATTCATGCGAATAATAAAACTTTAGCTGATTATTTAAATTGTTAAAATAGATTATTAAAGACAAAATCAACATGCTATAACTAACGATTATTTTTAGTTAGTTTAGTCAATTGCTTCAGTACTTAGAAAGAAAATATGGTCACACAGAAGTACAACACAGAAAGTGGTCGGTTTGTTTATTAAATGACGACTTAAGCATAACTAGATATTCACACGTTGTTGCAGCTTGAATGTGGAATGTTTTGTATCTGTGCTCGTGTGTGCACTCTATCCTAGGTGGTGCTGCTGCTGCGAAAGGCACTTTGGAAGCCTGCAGGAGGTGGGGTTGTGCTGTAGGAAGGGCATCACTTGGGGGCAGCCTTTGATATTTTATAGCCTGGGGCCATTTTCTGCTCTCTGTCTCGGCTTCCTGTGTGCCTATGAAATGTGGTTGGCTGGCCTCATGATCTTGTCATGCGTTCCCTGTATGATGAACAATTTTCTCTCTGGAACTGTAAGTCAAAAAAAGAAAAAAACAGTAGATTTTCTCCTAAAAAAAAAAATTGCCAGGAACCAGGGTGTTGTGTCAGAGCACTGGGGAACTACCTAACACACACATATTACTTGTTTATTTATTATTCTATAATTTGCTATTATTAAGTATTGTGGAATGCTTTTGATGATGTGGGAGTCTCTCCGTATGCAAACACATTCACAGCATATGGAGGGGACTCCCACATCATCAAAGTATCTAAATACTGGACAAATTTGAGTGACTACTGTAACGTATTTTCAGAGAGATAATAAATATGAATGACAAGCAGATAAAACTACTCAAGATACTAAGAGACTATGAAAGAAATAGCATTAATGTTTGATTTCCATTCTGAAGTTGAACAGAGCATTAAATTTATGTGGTGATGTTGACAAGATTCATTTTATAAGATTTATTTATTTGTTATTATTTGTGGTGTATGTACATGTGCTTGAATAACTTTATGTGTACTACATGTATTCAGGAGCTTAAGGAAGACAGAACAGAACATTGGATTCCAGGGGGGAAAAACTTGCAGGTAGTTGTGAGCTACCATGGAGGTGCTGGAAATTAAACCTAATTCTTCTTTGAGAGCAGAAGAATTCTTTTTATCCACTAAACCCTCTCTTCAGTCCCTTAGCAAGATTCTGAATGAAAACCATTGGCTTTCAAACATAAGAACTTAAGATTCATAGTCATTTTGTTGTTGTTTTTCTATAAGAAAGCTGAGTCTGCATGATTCCTAATGAATAATCACATTCATGTAGTTCAAGTTTGTGGGGCTGGGAAGAATTCACCGGTAGTAGAGCTGCATCTTCTGACAAACTTCTTGTTGCGTCAGAAGATGACAGAGAGCTTCAGTTTCATAATTAGTTCTAGCTATGAACCTCATTGTGTTGCTTGGAATGAGAATGGCCTCCACACACACATATATTTTGGTGAAACTGTTTAAGAATGATTAGGAGGTGTAGCCTTGTTAGAGGATGCATGTCACTGGGGGCCAGTTTTGAGATTCCAAAAGACTCAGGCCATTCTGAATCGCCTTCTCTCTTCCTTGTGGTTGTGTTGTAAGACGTAAGCTCCAGCAATATGCTTGTCTGCTACCATGCTTCCTGTCACGATCATAGACTCTAACCATCTAAAACTGTAAGTACCAAGTAAACTCTTCCTTTTATATTTTGCCCTGGTCATGGTATCTGAAAGCAGCAATAGGAAAGTAACTAAGAAATTGTTTATGTGTATAATTTATCTTTTCTATTTGAAAGATAATGGGCTAAATGAATAAATTATATGATCTCTAATAATGAGATAATAGAAGTGCAAAAATTGGCTGTATGAGGAAGAATAATAATTACTATCATTAACCCACCTTATAGTTGAGCCAATATGTTGATATTTGTTTAAAATAATTCAACTATTTATTTCTCCAAATTTAAGACATGTATAGACTTAAAGACACATTATTGATGACTGAATACCAGAAGATGACTATGATAGTCAATGGTACCCTTTCATCTTAATAAACTCAGTTCTGAATGTTCATCCATTAATAGCATTGTAAACTTTCCTATAAACAATTCTAACTTAGTTAATAGTTTAAAGAAAATATGAATTTCAATGAAATTAGTTTATTAAGAGACTAATTTGTAATAAAATGTTACTGTGTTTGGGCAAGATAGCAGACCACATAACAGGCCTGACAATTCTAGACAAGAGACAGTGGGCAATGTTGAATCCTTCAGATAAGGGCTTCAAATTCTCAAAGATGGTGTTAGGCTGTTCTATGCATCATAGAAGGCTATCTCTGTCTCCTGGGAGCAATACATCTAATTGTCAGTGCATTTGATGACAGTCTTGTAAGTCTAGCTTAGTTTCAGATTTCATCACTGGGTCATCTACATTGTGCAATTTGCTGAGGCACAAGTGTGATCTCAGCCAAACTGGAAAGGGAGATGAACTCCAAAATCGCTCCATTCCACAATCCGTCAAAAGGGGATGGAAAGGTAACAATCCAGGACTTCAGGATTGATGAAAATAATCTTCTCTAGAAATCTTTAAAATTTCTACAGTTGACAAAATAATTTGTTAGATTCTGCATGAAAAGAAGTAGCCAGCATTTCAATATTGCCCCTGAAAAAATTGAGGTCATACATGCATCATTGAGTTAGAGAGCAGAGCTACTACCAACAACCGCTTTGCTTTCCTACAGCTATTGTTAAGTTCATGGTGAATTTTACACCAAATGATAATTTAGAATAGGAAATGTCAACAGTGACAAAGCTGGAAGTAGCAATAACAACTCCAAATTTTGAATTCAGCAAACACTAATAAGGATTTTTGCATTCCATTCATTTGATTTGCTTATGTTTTTGCAAAGTATCTTAGACAAATATTGCAGTCTTTTGATAAGGTATAGAATAAGATATTGTATTGGCTGATGACTCACTGTTGTGATAAAATGCATGAGAAGGGAAACTTAAGGAAGGTTTTCTTTTGACTCCAACTAGGGGAAGCTTAGAGAAAGCATGGTGGAAGGGATGTGAGGGAGCTGGTCACACTGTATCTGTTATCAAGAAGCAGAGAGATGAATGCTGGTGAATAACCTTATTATTCAGCTGCACACCCGGTTCCAGAAAATGATGTCACCCACATTTAGGAATGGACTTCTGACCTCAGTTAAGCACTATGGAAGCTCCTTCATGAGTACTGATTCCTAGTTAATTCCAGATCCTGTTAAAATGAAATCAACGTTGACCTCACAGAGATCACTGTTAGTTTTTCTTCAGCATGTTGTATATTTGTTAGGTGTGCTTGTTAAACAAAACTGTGTGTGCTCTACTAAACAAAACTGGCAAAACTTCTACTAAACAAAATCTCTCTTCCTCTTTTGTTTTTATTTTTCTGAAGAGCCTTGCATTGATCCAGAATGGACAGTCACCTAAAATCTAAGATGGAACTATGCAATTCCACATGAAGAGAGAGGGCAGTGATTTTCAAATACTAATTCTTGTTTCATCTTGTGTGATTGACTTTTAATTGCTCTTTGTTATTCACATAGTATAATCCTACAACCCTACTTTATGTGAATCACTATTCACATATGGCTGTTTATATGAAATATAAGCATGAAATATAACAATATGAAAACTAAAAGTTGAGATTTTTGATTGTACTAGTAGATGCATTTTAAGTGTTCAATTGTCATACACGATAACTGGAGGCTATTGCTTGAGACAGATATAGATTTTTATAGAATCCAAGAAATTTCTACTGGGCAATGTGGCAGTCTAGTTTAAAACAATATCTAGTGAAGGGCTCTTGGATGCTATTTAAAATGAACACTGAGGAAAATGATTTTGCCTCAGGTTGTAATCAGGAGATGGGGACGTTCGCATGCTAAATTTAAAATGTGAGCTAGTCGTAGACTCTTATAGCTGGGAAGATCCTCCAAGGTAATTTAATTCAACTTCCTTTATTTTATTGCTGTGGAAACTGAGGTCTAGTAAGGCTAAATGTTCTACATAATGTCACCAAAGATTTTGTCACAAAGTTTTATCATCAGGCTTGCCAGTGATACGCATTTGCAAATTTTGAAATAAGGGATATAAAATTCATTATTGCACTAAACCCAGACAGAGTTCCCATTAGAACACATCCAACCTGGCTTATGACTCCCTAAGGACCCAACTCAAACTTGTAGCCTGAGATCCATTGATGTACTATTTTCCTTTAGTTACTCTTTACTACTGTTCCATCGGGTTACTAATTCAATTAAGAATATCCTCTAAAGATTCCATTAAAAACTGGAGCCTGCTTTAAGAAAACATTTTAATTTCTTGAGGTGTCTGTTGGCTAGATTAGCGGCTGATTTCAGGCTGAGGGTCTACAGAGGCAAAGGCAGTGGAACAAGACACATCAAGGTTTCTGCCTAAGTAATCCTTAAGCGTTATTTCTACCAGCTTAGCCCTGAAGCATCAGACAGTTTCATGTTCAGTGTCTTTGTTGACATTTAGTGCCTGATGGCCTTGCATGAGAGATTCAGAAATATACTACTGTCTGCCTATTCCACTTCCTCAGTCAGCTATCCTGCCCTGATGCCTGTTGAAAAAGAGGGTCTCTGTGTGTTTTCTGACTTCTCCTACCAGAGGCAACATGATTTCTTTAGAAATGGGGGTCAAATAATACACCAGTGACCAAGATAGCCTACTTATATGTTACTGGTTAACAGTATTAACCCTGCAAGTACAGATTATTTTGAAATCCACAACTCAGATGCTGAGGAATATGAGAGTTAATAGTAATTGGCAATAGTTCAGGCTTACTCTAGACAGGACTGGTGAAAAGGGTTATTATATACAAGTAGAAATTACAAAGGGTAGGGCTGGGCAGATGCCTCAGTCAGCAGAGTGTTCTGGGTGAGCATGTAGTGCTGAATTTGGAGACTCAGCACTCAGATGAAAAATTAGGCTTGGCAGGGCTTACCTGTTGTAATCTATATGCTGGGGAGATGGAGATGGGAGGCTCCCCTGGGTCTTGCTATCTAGTCACTCTAACCAAGTTGGGGAGCTCCAGTCTCAATGAGAAAATTTGTCTCAAAAAACAGGTGGAGATTTCTGACTTCCACAATCACATGGACACATGATCATGTGCACCTGAACAGACACATGTATCCATGCCTATGAATACCACACACACACACTTGCATGCATACATGCATATAAAAAACATAAAACTGAAAGCATAGAGACTGGGCTAGAGTCTGGGATGTAGCAACTGACTCTGAGCATCTAACAATATGTGGTGTGTGACAATTCTGTATTCTGTCAATTATGTTTTAAATAAACACTGATTGGCCAGTAGCCAGACAGGAAGTAGACGTGGGACAATCAGACAGGAAGTAGACGTGGGGCAATGAGAACAGGAGACTTCTGGAAAGGAGGAAGCCCATTGATCCCCAGTCCTGTTCAGACACCAAAGCAAGATGTGACCTGCCCCACCGAAAAATGTACTGAGACATGTAGCTAACATATACTATAATAATGGTCTAGTATACATTATAAGAGCTAATAAGAAGCCTGAGCTAATGGGCCAATCAGTTTGTCATTAATATAGAATTCTGTGTGATTTCTTTGGGACTTATGGGCTGTGGGAACTGGGCAGGACAAAAACCTCAGATAACAAATATGTGTCTGAGAAGTAGGTAGTGGCTGAAGGCTATTATGAAAGGAAAGTAGGGAATCCTGAATGAGACCAATCCTAGTTCCTCAACATATTGCTTTACTAATTAATTCTACTTGAATTCCTTTGAGTTTTAAGTGTCTTTAATATAATTCCTTCTTTTTAACATTTTAAAATATTTGAGATGATTTGTTAAACTTTTAATAATTTCCATGTAAAATATTGCCATAAAATAAGGGTTAATCTGCCAATCTCAGTAATTTGGCATTGCAGTGACAAGCAAAGAAGACATTCCTCAGAGTGGTGGCACAATTATAATTGCTTATACTGGAAGAGAATGAATTTTTTGTTATTTTATTTTAATAAATGCATGTATTTATTTATTTTATATTCCAGATGCAGTTTCTCCTCCCTCCTCTCCTCCCAGTCACTCCCTCCACCTCTCTTCTGCCCCCCCCATACACTCCTCCTTCATTTCTGTTTAGGAAAGTGCAGGTCTACTGTTGAGTAACAGCAAAACACAGCACATCAAGTTGCAATAAGACTAAGCACCTCCCCAAGGGTACCCAGTATGAGGAGAAGAATTCCCAAAGTTAGTTAAAGAGTCAACGACATCTGTTTTTCGTGTTGTTAGGAGTCCCACTAAAGGACCAAGTGTCACATCTGTAACTTATATGCAGAGCGCCTAGGCCAGTCCTATGCAGGCTCCTCAGTTGTCGGTGCAGTCTATGTGAGCCCCTGTGAGCCCAGGCTAATTGATTCTATGAGTGTTCTTGTGGTGTTCTTAACCTGTCAGGCTCCTACAATCCTTTCTCTCCCTCTTTTGCAGGTTCCCAGAACCCTGCTTCATATTTGGCTGGGGGTCTACCTCTGTTTCCGTCAGTTGCTAGATGAAGCCTCTCTGGTGTCAGCTGGGCTAGGCAGGTTTCTTATTTCCCTAAAATTAATGAAAAAGAAGTTTGTGATGAGGTGAGCACTTATATTTTCTGAAACCTTCGGAACTGACTGTTTTTCTCCAATTTTTAATATTTAAAACTCCCATCAGTGCCCCAAAGCCTCATGTTAGTGGACAGAAATCTCTGGCTAAATATTGGTATTTTGTTTTTATTTTCAAAAACAAATATTTGTCTAGAAGACAATATACAGTCCATCTTTTTAGAAAACTCAAGACAGAAACTCGAGAAGTTGATCATAGCACAACCACACTCAAGAAAACAAAATACATCCTTCCTTGCTTACTTGTTCTCAGCAAGCTTCCTCTTCCCTTTTACTGTTCAGGATACCCTGCCTAAGGGATGCTACTTCCCACAGTGGGCTGGATTGTCTAATCTCAATTAGTAATCAAGGCAATTGCCCAAAGAGGTGCCTACAGACCAACCTGTTCTATCTAATTCCTCAGGAAGATGCTCTTCTCAAGTGAGTCTAGATTCTATCAAATGGACAGTTAAAGCTGAAGAGCATAGGGAGGAGGAGTTCGTCCAGGCTAGCAGTGTGGTGAGATAAAGGCCAGCACAGCAGGCACAATTGTAGTTGGCTTCGTGGGGGCGGAAGTCCACTGTTGGGACTCTTTATTCACTGCTGTCTTTGGGGAAAGTGAGAACAGACTGGAAGTAGGGCTAACTACAAGCTCTCAAGGCTTGATACCTCTCCCACCTCCGGTCATCCAGTTCCTCTAGTGAGGCTCTTGTCTTGGTGATGCTGGAACTGTCACAGACAGTGCCACCATCTGCAGAGGAAGCCGTCAAATGAATAAGCCTGTGGAGGACAACTCACATTCGAAATCACACCAAGCAGGAAGCCTGGGATCTAAGCCATTTGTGTGGAAAATGCCCACTAGTCACTCTTGTCTGCTTTCCTCTGTTTTATGAATGTGTCAAATACTAACTGACTAAGATCTTTGCTCAGAATATACCACCATTTCTATATGGCCTAAGAATAATTAATAGATGTCACTTTTGAGCTGCAGCCATGAGGAGCCCTGCTAGTCTGTCAACAAACTTTCATACACACACATTCATCTGGAAGGCACATTTGAGGAATTAAAGTCACAGTACAGAAATTACAAAAGTCAACAAAGTCCTGTCTGAGAAGACATATACGCTGGCAACTTCTTAGGCTACAACAGAAACACCAAATGCCTGAGCCAAGCAGTGTTGAAGCTTATGTGTTATGGAGCGTCACCTGCCCCATCTTGACTGCATTATTCTATAAAGCTTTTCCATGCACAACCACTTTCTTGCACATATAAACAAAGAAGTTTTACTCCACTACCTCCAATGACTCTGGCAGGGTGTGTATTCATTCTACAGTTCCTTCAATGCCTGCCCTACTTATTTGGCAGATCTGAGGATAGGATACTTTGAAAAGCAACAGGGGCCCTCCCAATGCGTTCTCATAAACAAAAGATGTCGCTGTCAATGCTGACAACTTCTGAAAGAGATCTTGCTATTTCTGAATTAAGCATTTGGAATGAGGTCAATTTTAATTTCTAATTTGGCTTTGTGCAAGCTTTTATCCTTTTCATTGGGAATGTTTGAATAGACTTTTCCCCTGGTTCTGCCAGCATTTGAAAGCATAATTCTGAGAGTGCACAGAAGCATAGCTGCCTGAGAAAAATCTGTGAGCTATGCAATTGCTCTTCTTGACCTGTTATTCTGTGTCATTCAGTTGCGAATCTCACTTCTAATGTTTTTGTCTAAGGGTCTGATTCTAGAGGCCAGGTTTCACCAAAGGGCCTAAGAATCACTGCTGTCACCTGCAAAGCCGGCTTCAGTGATCATACACACATGGAATCTGCTTTTAAAATAATGGTTTAATTTCTTTTGAGATCATAATACAATTACATCATTCGGCTTTCTCCTTCCTCCCTCTAGTGTACTCCCTCCTTGCTCTTATTTAAATACGTGGCCTCTTTTATAAACACACACACACACACACACACACACACACACACCTAAATATATAAATGTGACCTGCTTAGTCTATATAATGATACATATGTATGTTTTCAGGATTCTCCATTTGGTATTTTGTAAACAATTGGTACGTTCTTCCCTGGGGAAGACTATTTCTCCTGCTCTCCGCATTCTTTATTTGCCTGTAGTTCTTTGTCTAGATTTGTGGCTTCACTTCATGAGTTTTCTTTCCCCCTTCTACATTAACATGTATGCTGTTGTTCTCACTCAGCTCGTGTTTATGCAGACATATCAGTGAGATTTCATTGGTGTAGTTTCTCAGACATTTATGGGAGCAAAGCTCTCACAGAAAATTTTCTGTTTCTCTGACTCTTTCAGTCTTTCCACCCTGCTCTCCGACAATAATCACTGAGCCTTACATGCAGGAATTAGGTTGTAGGTATATCAGTCAAAACTGGATCCCACAACTCTGCATTTGATTGGTGATGGCTTTCTGTAATGATCTCTGTTGTGAAGAGAGGTTTAGTTATGGATCCCAGATCCCATACCCAACACTGCTCAGGTGGCCCAGGACCTGAGACTGGAGAGGCTGGGGACCAAGAGGAAAACCAAATACTACTGTTCTGTTGAGGAAACAGCAATAAAGTGACACTTAATGACATTTTGATCTTTTAATATGTCAGTGCCTTGCTCAGCCACCATCAGAGAAGCTTCCTCCTATAATATGAGAGAACAATTAGATAAACCCACAGCCAGACATTATGCAGAGAGCAAGAGACCAGAACACTCAGTCTTAAATAAGATGTTGCTATCAAATCCTTCCCCTTGAAGCTCAGAGACCTCTCTGGAAGAGTAACCATAGAAAGTGTAAGAGGCAAAGGGTATATAAAGCACCAAGGAACCAAGGCCTTCTAAACACAGCACAGCAAACACAAGGATGAACTCACAGAGGGCATGGAAGCACGCACAGTGCCTGTACAGGAGTGCACCAGATAGGGCCCCAGTGCCGAGTGAGGTGGACACAAGGTTCCATCTCTAATCCAGAAACTATAACCAACTGATAAGCACTTGCAAATGTAAAATTAGGTTTCTCCAACAAAATCTCCCTGGGGATACAAACCATTTGTAAGGGTGGGTGTAACATGATGGGGGCTGGCTTGTTCAGATTTCTGTCCTGCCTGGCCCCCAAACTGTTTAGTCCCAAAGAAAATGATACAGAGGACCCTTAAGTTATAAAGCTGATTGGCCCGTTAGGTCAGGCTTCTTACTGGCTAACTCTCACATCTTGATTAACCCATTTTTCTGATCTATGTTAGCCATGTGACTCAGTACCTTTTCCAGTAGGGCAGCTCACATCCTGCTGCTTCAGTGATTTGGGCAGGAGTGGGAGGAATCAACTTCCTCCTCCCCAGAATTCTCCTGCTCTCCTTGCATCATTTCCACTTCCTGTCTGGTTTTCCCACCTACACCTCCTGCCTGGCCAATCAGCGTTTATTTAAAACATGATTGAGAGAATACAGACAATTCTCCCGCACTACTTCCCCATCTTTTTTTAAAAAAAAAAAAACAAAGGAAAATATCCATAGTCCATATTTTGGGAATGTGGGCGTAGTATTCCAGGCTACTTTCAACTGGTTGGGGGTGCTGATAATCTTATGGGAACCTAAAGAAAATTTAGAGTTATGATTAAGTCCTGACTGAAGTATCCTGTGAGTCTTTATCATCTCAGGCAGCAGTCTTGAACCTGTCCTGGATGAAGAACTCAGACATCTGGGCCATCTGTTCCTACCGGAGATTGCTCAGGTGGTCTCCCTTGGTCAAAGAGAATTTTTCTTAACTCTGAATAAATCCAGAGCCTCTCATTTTCTGTGGAAACAAAAGCAAAATCTCTTCTCCAAAGCAACATACCTTTTGACTTCAATTTTGAAGCCAAGGTATTTTCAAAATATCTATCTTGGATTGATTCTGCAGCATTTATAAGCAGATATCTTTTAGCAGCTGTTTCTCCTTCCTCAGCATTTAAACAATTCAAAGAGAGCATAATAGCATACAGTATCAAGATTCTCTGTGTATTTTCCATCTTTACGTGGCTTTATTTTAACCTCTATTTCTTTTATTTTTACTTTTAACTTTTGGCTTTTTGAGACAGGTTCTCTGTATATCTTTGTCCTGGAATTCCCTCTGTAAACCAGGCTATCTTTGAACTCCCAGAGATCTGCCTGTCTCTGCCTCCCAGGCTACTCCTTCTTTCCTTTTTTCCTTTTTTTTTTTTACTCTGAGAACTCTAACCTTTAGGCTGTATATATTTTTAACACAATATAAACCATTTAGAGATTTTCTTACTCTTTGAATCTCTCTTTACTGTATATCTCTTTTTCTGACCACATGGGTCTTTAATTTACTAAGGAATATGGAGAAAACAACAGTCAAAAGCTCTTAAGGCGTTTCAAGGTCCTTGCCAGGAAACAAGCTGCAACAGTGTTTCAATAGTCAGGACAGCCTGCTTGAAAGAGTCAGTTTTCCCTGGCCCAACGGCCCAGAAAGCCGGCATTTTAAAACAGTGCAGCTTTTATCCTGGTATGACAGAAAACTGAAATGCTTTACTCTAGTCTTTAGCAAGCTTTCTCAGGCTTTCTGTGGATGCAGTTATCCACGTGGGTGCCATTGTTGGGGCTTCTTTCCCGCCCTGCCCTCCAGCTGTTTAGTCCCAGAGAAAAGTCACAAAAAGGACTCAGTAAGTTATAATGCTGATTGTCCCATTAGGTCTGGCTACTTACTAGCTAACTCTCACATCTTGACTAACCCATTTTTGTATCTATGTTAGCCATGTGGCTCAGTACCTTTTTCAATGGGGCAGCTCATATCCTGCTGCTTTGGTGACCTGGGCAGGAGTGAGAGGAATCAACTTCCTCCTCCCCAGAATTCTCCTGTTCTCCTTGCATCATTTCCACTTCCTGTCTGGTTTTCCCACCTACACCTCCTGCCTGGCCAATCAGCGTTTATTTAAAGCATGATTGACAGAATACAGACAATTCTCCGCACCAGGTGGGCTCCATGCCCAGGAGTAGATGACCAACAACAGTGACAAAAATGAATGCAATGACATCTTTGGAGGTTCTTTGTCTCATAATGTTGTGTCATGACATTTTTATGACTTTTTTGGGTCCTTTGTGTATATATTATGATTCTGACTTGTGTTTGCATGAGATTCAAAGAATCCCCCAAAAATCAGAGAACGTGTTTGTCTCAGCATCTCTATGTGTCTTTAGTTCTTTTTACTCTGCTAGATATGTCTTTGTCTGTTTTGTTTTGTTTATTTCATTTTATGCTATTGTATTTTATTATTTCCTAGATGCTTGTTTATTTTCTAAGGAGAGACAGAAAGGGTGAGGATCCAGATGGGAGGAGAGGTGGGGAGGAACTGGAAGAAGGTGGGGGAGGGGAAGGCATAACCAAACCACATTGTAACAAAAGAAAATTGTTTAAATAGAAGAATAAGGGAAAAAGAGAGAAGGTTCTTGATGAGGGGTAGGAACTACATTTGTCTGTATGTCTGAGGACAAATATTTAGATTGCTGATAGTGATCTTGCTGGTAAGAGCCTTGAATTCACCAGTACTGAGGAGCTGGCTAGGTTTCCACTATCATTTATGATTTCCCTCTTATTGAAAGAGTGTAAGTTCAACTAGAGAGCTGTCCCTGAAGTCTTCTCCTCATTAGGTGGCAGTTCTGTGGTAGCAATGAAAAACAATTACCAAACAGGTCTTCCCCTTTAACTGACTGAAAATATGATAAGAAAGATCAAAAGGAACAACCAACTTCTGTACATGAGAAATACCACAATGGTGATATGCAAAATTATCAGCTAAGCTACTGAGACATAGGTTCTAGGTTCATGTGCTAATAAGGGTTGAAGTGCACTGGGTCTCGGATAGGGCAAGCCTCAGTGGAGATGCCCTTAGCTCTGGCAGAAAAATTTTGTATTAGATGATATCCTATAGGAATTGTACAAATTTCTTGACAATCAGTACCCTCTAACTTCCCTTAGGAAAGATATAACATATTGTACAGATATCTTAAGACTACTAAGTTTCCAAACTTGATTCTTTTGAACCCTGAGAGGTTTTGTTTTCAAGAGAATCTTATTAAGTAAAATGAACAGCACCCAAGCCAATTGGCACTGACCCGTCCTTTGGACTGTGGATGGACAAGGCTTGTGTCAACCAGTTCAGAGAACTCATGGAAAGTTCAACTCATCTTTTCCGAGAAGGATATTGAGACAAGAGTTTATTCACTCAGAACAATTGCAGAAAGAGCTAAATCACTCCAGTCTACTTTCTCTTGACTGGATTAGGATCATAACGAAGATGGCTAGTGTTCACTGAGCATGCTCACTTATCAGATGGTCCACAGCAAGTATGTTTCTTAAAACAATCCCTTTCAACTATCTTCTAGAATAGATACTATTATTGTTCCTTTACAGGAGAAAATACCTTCATCTTTGCTTGTTTGACTATTAAGTGCTAGAGAACAGGTGTGATGCATTCATTTTCCTGAGTGTGCATTTTAAACTGCAATATACTTTTCACCCTTTGTGTGTGTGTGTGTGTGTGTGTGTGTGTGTGTGTGTGTGTGTGTGTGTGTAGGCCAAAGACTGACATCAGTAATCATCTTCAATTGTTTTTCCATCTTAATTTTTGCGGACAGGATCTCTCACAAAACATGGAACTCACTGTTTACCTAGGTTGGTTGGACATTGCAGAGGGCTCCTTCTGTCTCTGCCTTGCAATGATCAGGTTTCAGGAGCTAATCACAATGTTGGGTTTTAACTGGGTGCTCATGCTGGCATACCAAGCACTTTACCCACTATTTAAAAAAATAGAGCTGTTCTTCTTTTTTAAAAAAATATTTGAATTTATAGCATCTTTTTTCATTAGTATTAGGGTGTTGAGAGGCATAAAATAGGAAGAGGAAAATTATGTAATTATAATATATTCTCAAAATATAAAATGATAAGTAACATGATGATTTATTGGATACTTATTTATTAATTTAATGAGTATCAATGCCTAGTCTGCATGTATATTTGTGCACCAAGTGCATCACTAGTGCTTACAGATATCGGAAGATGGTTTCAGATCCACCCTGAGTTATGGATGATTGTGAGCCACCCTGCCAGTGTGGGAATTGAACATCGGTTCTATGCAAGGGTTCTTAGCCACCAAGATGACCAGCATTTTTGTTCCCTTTTTGTTGTTGTGGATAACCTGTTTAGAGAGTCAGTGTACAAGAATAATTGAAAAGAACTGATTTGATCGCAGTGCTTCTGCAGAGCAGTTAGGCAAAGCTGAGCCAGCAGGCCAAATGTCTGAGATGACCCAGAAATCTCATGCTGGTGTTCAGCTCCTTAAGGCAAGCAATACTGGAGAAGAATTTGTGCTTTACAATACCATCTCCCTCAACTTTTCATATGCTACACATTCTCATGTGATCAGTAGGATTCTTTTAACCCTCTGTCATAGAGATATTCAGTTTTCCATAGAGCCACTGTGGAATCAACATTTTCAGCATAAGTAACCCAGTAGCATGTTCCAGTAAGTAGTTCAATAGCCTCAGCAATTCCTTTTTTATGTAGATATATTTGTTTCTATAACAATTAGAAATGTTTACTTTGTTTAAATGATATTTTATTTAATTATGGAAAATAGTATGCAAAATCAACTATTAAAGTCATTGGGCATGCTACTAGCACTGTCTGGATGTGTATGTGTGTTTGTGTATGTGTGTGTGTGCGTGCACTTGTTCATGTTAGAGAACATCTTAGGTGTGGGTATTTACCTTCTATCTTGTTTGAGAGGAAATCTCTTTGTTGTTTGGTATCAAAAGGTCCAGGCTAGCTGGCCCATGGGTTTCCAGGAACGTTTTTGTCTTTACCTTCATCTAACCACAAAGTGTTGGTGTTAAATGTGCATGCTCCAATGGGGCTGGCTTTATGAGAATTTCGGTGGTTTTGAACTCAGGTCCTCATGCTTGCATGGCAAGTTCTCTATCCACTCAGCCATCTCTCCAGTTCTTGTACATCATCATGATTTAACACATGCACCAATCATTTTAATTGTAATAGAGGAAGATGTCATGGACATGTTCGGTTTTGTAAATATTTTATGAAGAGTTATGCTCAAAATGAAAACATGAGTGCATGTTTTGCAATACAGGCAGGGCTTTGGTAAAGAAAACTTACTTTTCATATACTCAAATATAGTTTGAATAATTCAGTCCATCTTTGTCTTTGCACATGTTTTGATTTGCTTTTGTATTTGTGTGTGTTTGTCTGTGTATGTGCATGTGTGGTTTATATCCATACCCATGTGGGTGTATACACATGTGTGCATGCATGTGGAGGCCAGAGGTCAAAGTCAGGCATCTTCTTCAATTGGTCCACACTTTATTTTTTGATATAGCATCTATCACTGAATCTATTCCTCGTTAACTTGATGAGGCTAGCTAGCCAATGAGCTCCAGGGATCTCTGTCTAACACTAGGGTTATAGACACAGTTATTACTTGCTTAGCTTTTTTTTTTAACATGAGTGCTAGATATCCAAATTGGGTTTCTCATACATACATGATAGGTACTTTACTGACTGAGCTGACTCTTGAGCCTTTTATACATCCCGTGTTTCATTAGTATTATTTATTCTTCTTTCATATTTTATATCCTGACTGCAGTTGCCTCTCCCTCCACTCCTCCAAATCCCTTCCTCCCATCTCACCTGTCCCCCAGATCCATTTCTCCTCCATTTCCTTTAGAAATAGCAGGCTTCCCAGGGATATCAAGTGAGCATGGTATAACAAGATACAATATGACTAGGCACATACCCTCATATCAAGTCTGGACAAGAAAACACAGTAGAAGGAAACGGGTCCCAAGAGTAGCCAAAAGAGTCAGAGACAACCCCCACTCCCACTGTTAGGAGTCACATAAGAACACCAAACTACATGACCATGATATGTATGTAGAGAACCTAGCTCAGACCCAAGGAGGCTCCATGATTTTCTCTTCAGTCTTTATGAGTCCCTACTAGCTCTGCCCAGTTGATGTCTGTGAGCCATATTCTTGTAGTGTCAGTCATGGACTCTCTCTTGTGGTGTGCGTCTCAAGTTGGACCAGCCACTGGCTGGCCATTCCCACAATTTCTGTGACACCATTATCCCAGCATATCTTGGAGGCAGAACAAAATTAGAGGTTGAAGGTTGTGGCTAGGTGATGTACCAGTCCACTACTGAAAGCCTAGTCTGGTTGCACAAATGGCCAGTTTAGGCTCTGTGTCCAATATTACTAGGAGCCTCAATAGGATCATCCTCAAAGATTCTAGAGCGTTTCCATTGCACGAGGTGTACACATCGCCCTGGAATCATCCACAAATCCAGTCATCTCTTCCAGTACTCTCTCTTGCTTGTTTTTATAGACATTATTTCTCAAAGTGAAAGACTTGCATGTCTTTCTGTGTTTTCTGTATGCAAAAAATATAATATGTCTGAGTCCCATTTTCTGAGCATTATCCTTTTAATTTTTTTGAAACCTCATCCAGAGGAATTTATTTTTTCATTTGAGTAACAACAGTATGCTATTGGCATGGTATTTGATTTGCTGTGGAGCCAGGGGTAAGGGCTTCTAGAGGGAAGATTTATTTAGCAAATTTGGGGAGCAGGTGGGTGGCTGGGAGATCTTCTAGAAGCAAGCCTGCAAGGAAAGTCGCAGCGATCAACAGAAGCTTAGCTGGCTCTGGTGACAAGGCCTTCAGAGACTCTTCCTCAAGGCTGGATTTGCAGCTGGGAGCATCAATCTCCCTCCTGACCAGGGGCTGATTAACATTCAGAGGATCACTTTCAATTAAATTTCTGGAATGCTCATTTAGTTTCTAGTTAATAAGGCAGGATTGGATGACATATATGATCTAGAAGGCCCCTGTTTTTTAATAAGGGTAAAAATCTAAAGAGCTTTGGAATAAACTGAATGGCAGGTCCTCCTCCAAAGCCAACGTGGTGTCCAAACCACCGGCCACTGCTGGCTTTGCAGCTGGATCTGGAAGACGTCTAAGATACTATTTGTTAAGGGGTGAGTTAAAACTGATAGTCACTCTTAGGAAAATCAACATATAGTTCCCTCGTGGCCTCACAAATTCAACCAGATTTTGTAGTCTGAGGGCTTTAGAGTTTGAGTAATTTTTAAAAAGTCATACAACTGCAGAATGGAGGTTGGGCTAAGAAGGTCATATTGACAGGTATGTCAGCCTCTCAACCAGCTCCGGGGTAATGATGCCAATAGTATATTGATTACCACGAGAGTCACTATTGATTGAATGTTATTATCTGTTTGTCACTGTGATCAGTGGGTCACTTGAAACCCGTCATTGAACTATTACCGTTAGTCATAAGAGGGCGGACTAGTATTCTATTTTGGATGCTGAAATTGAGACACAGAGCTTCCGTTGCCCATGAACAAGATCTAGCTGACATTTCCAGAGGAGTAGTGGATATGATCATAGAAATTAATCTTTCTTGCTCAGTCTCTGCCTCCTTCTCCACTTTCCTCTTGAAAGTCCGAGACTACAACATGGGAAAGGTCTTTTAAAATGTTCTTCAAAGCCGTCCTGGCTATCAGTTTGTAGGCTGGAGAAGATGGTGGTTTGTTATGAGTGTAAGTTGATAGGACTTGGGCTCACCAAGATAACATGTGAGAGTTCTTCTAAGTCTGTTAATTGAGGTAGAAAACCTCACCCTATATAGGAGCAGCACCATTCCACGGACTGGGGCTCAGAGCTGGATGAAAAGGACAAAGCGCCAGCAGTCAGCTACCTGTCAACTGTACCTTCACAGTGACCACCTGCTTCACACTCCCATGAACCATGCATTCTTCACCACCATGGACTGCATTCCTCTGAAAATAAACATTTCCTCTTTAAGTTGCTTCTTGTCCGGTATTTAGTCACATGCAGGAGAAAAGCAGCTGAAATACTTACCATCTATTAACTCTAAAGACATGCCTTTCCCCTACCGGGGCAGATAGCTTGACCCTAGTCACAGAGACTTGGCATTTAAACCAGACTTGGTTAACCACAGAGTTCCATTCCATCGGTCACAGAAATGATACAGAGGTGGACTTATTTAGTCTGCTGCAGGCCGCATCTGTCCAGAGAAGTGGGCTGGGTTTGAAGAGGGCTCCAGCTGTTATGCTTGAATAGGTAAGGTATTGAACCAGCTTTCGGCTTTTCTCTATGGGGTAAAACCATAGGAATAGATTTGATTTCCTTTTGGCTACATACAGCAGGCATGAACAGTGCATTGTTCCATCCAAAGCAAAATGAACATGCATTCTTTCATTCGCTGTTATTGAGCTCTGTGAACTAACAGACACAGAAGGGGTTTCCAAAGCACAAAGGACAGCTAAAACAAAGAAACTTTCTAAATGAGTTTTACACAAAGACTCTGAGCACTAGGGTTTAGAGGCCCCCTTTGAAACACTCTTTGAGAACCAACCCACTCACCAGAAATCTTTGCAATCTTAAGCAGTTTTCTTTGGCTCATGGTGCTAGAGCCGTGAAGAGAGGGCGTTTAACTGGGGCAGAGCTTCCAAAATGCTGAGGTCTGTGATTAGCGTGCAGGAGATCTGTACAGAAATGTGCTAACAGGAAGCAGGAAGTAGCATTTGAAAGAATAGGCCCTAGGGAGAAAGATAAATCATGGGGAAAAGAATGCTAAAATAAATACTTAGGGAGTACATAAGCATTCTACCCAAAGCAAGGGTTTAAACACACGTTTTCAGTTGCAAGGCAGAAGGTGGCAGCACCAGTTACCGAATAGAGTCAGATGAAGACTCTGAAGAAAGCTGCAGAGAATAAGCTATTTTGAAGGTAAGAAGAACCAGTTTGCAGATGATAGTTAAAAATGAAAACACCATTGATAAAATACACCCCCAGAGTCTCGGAGCGTCTTTGGAGGCTTAGTGTTCACTCACTGTTCAAGATTTCTGCCTTAAAAGCATGCCACAATTGTAAACAAAAAAACTGTTGGGGGAAAACTGGGACAAAGATTGGTTTTCTTTTCACTTTTTCATGAACAATAAACTATAGCAACCATAGGCAGAGTATTAATGTTGTATTAGATACCAGGCATCATCCACAAATTTCTTAACACCTATAGTAGAATAAGCAGAGCTCATGCACCAGTTTTAAATGGTTTGCACAGGAGACACAAGCATCTGTGAATCCTTTTCCATGTGCTATGTCCCCATGGTCTGGTATAGAATAGATGGGAAGGGTTGGATTGTATGAGTGGAAGGGATGGGTATGGTTGCTTAGGATCATATGGTATGCTGGTTAGCCTTATCAACTTGACAGCCTGGATTCATCTGATAGTACAACCTTTTCTAGATAAGACTGACTTGAGGGCTTGTCTGTGGTCTTTTTAATTACTATTATTATTAACTAGTGAAGGAGGACTGAGCCCACTGTGGGTTACATCATACCTTGGGCAGGTAGTCCTGAACTACAGGATAAAACTCGCCAAGGATGAGACTGTAAGAAAGTAAGCCATAGCTGGAGGCAACAGGTTGCTCTTCCATAGCTCCTCCTTTCAGGTTGCTGGCTTGAGTTCCTGACCTGACTTTTATTAATGATGGATTGTGACCAGGAAGTAAAGGCAAGAAAAAAATATTTACTCTCCCAAATTGTGTTTGGTAAGAGTGTTTTACCACAGCAACAGGAAGGAAACCAGAAAGAGATGAGATGAGTTTGAATGTGTGGGATGAGATGGTGTGCTATGTGAGAGAAAGGAGGGGATCAAATGGTGTGCATTTGGATGAGAGGAGATGACTAACTTGTATTGACCAAGACATGGAGCAGTTTTCCTACCAGCAGTCCAGTGAATCTGGAAACTTACTAGAAGGGAACAAGACTCTGTGCAGTTTCTAGCTTTTTTATTTTTATTTTTTGCCAAATTCCTCTTCATCAGAAATAAAAAGTATAAGTGCACAGTTTTATTGCCAAACCCGAAGCACCAAGAATCATATGGCATTTACCAAAACGCTAATCCCAAAGTATCATGATTACCATATTCATTTTTATAACTTTTATAATATGCACCAGATAAAAATCATTAAAAATCCATAGCAATAGGAAAAGAGGAGAGAAGTAACGTGAGTTTTACATTCTTACTTCAAACCTACGGTGTCAGGAAATCTGGAGGGTGAGCCCAGGATTATGTTTTCTGGTCTTTTTTCACTCTGGCACAGTTATGAGACCTGCAGTTCCTAAGCAGTTATTGAAACTACTGCAGTGATTCCCACTTCAAAATATGGGTGGTGCCTCCAAACGGTAACTTGCTGCAGGCAATATAACTGTGTTGTTTTATCTGTAGCCTCAAGCATCTTGAAAAGCAAGTATGGGGACAAAAGAGTGATCTTCCAAAAAGAATATCTTAAAAATGGATTAGAGACATAAAAAATAATGTCAGAACTTTCCCCAAATTTTTTGAATTTGTGTTTATTGTCAATTGCACATAGATCTCCAGGAAACAATAGATTCATTTTGAAGCACTTCTGGTCAAAAATGTTTATAACTTACTCCTTGAAAAAGAAAACGTTTTGCAAATTTTTCTAATTGTTATCAGAATAATTGCATAATAAAGAATAAAATTCAAGCTAATCGTCCAAACAGAATCAAAAGAAACGCTGAAGGTGGAAAAGTCAATTGCATTCAAAAAGCATAGAGAGTTTTGAAAGAAGTAATTTCACCATGGTGGATAACTTTGATTAAAGCTTAGTCCAGAAAATCATTCTTATGTTATTACTTATGTGGTTATACCATACACTATCAATAATGGGACCATTATTCCCATTAAGTAAAAGAACAAGGTCAAAAGAGACAATATAAACACAACACACAAAAAGGGAGTTAACCATTCCAAGATGATTTCAGTGAGGGTCATTCTCTTGGTGTGCTCTCAAAATCCTTAGGTACTGTATTAGCTTGGCACATATGCAGTATTGATTGTGCCTTGGCATCTTAAACTCATCAACCCCTCTTCCTCCTTATTATTCTCATTATTAAACAAAGCCACAAAAGATTCATCTCTCTGTTATCTACTCTTTTAGACTGTTCTGTTAAATTTGCTCCGAAGATTGACTTCTTGGCAAATCTAAACAATGGTGTCAAATCAAATTAGACATATAACATTTGATGAACATACAACATCAGAGAAAATGACCCAGGTCAGGTGTTAACATTTTAATGTACCCATCTTCACCGTAGGCAAAGCTTGGCTAACAAACCTTTTGAGTTCATAAGTTTGGACACTATTACTCTTGCATAGAATATTCTCTGTTTTTCTGAAATTTTTTACTGATATTTGTTGAATCTCCTCTCTCAATTGATAACTTTTAAGATTTACTACTTCACACAAAAACTGGGTGGGGGTTGCTGCATGTGTGTGCTCACAGGTACCAGTGAAGACCAGAAGAAGGTGTCAAATCTACTGAATCTTGAGTTACACACAGTGTGTGCTGCCCCATGTGAGTGTTGGGAAGTGAACTCTGGTGCTCTGAAAGGCCAGTAACTGTTTTAACCACTGAGACATCTCTCTACCCCCTGTTTCTTATTATTCTATTTTTCTTAAAATGATATGCTACTATTATTTATTAAGGTTGAACTGTATCTATTCAAATTTCCAATAATGGCTTTTTTCTTTGAAAACATTTTGTCTTCATTGCCTTTGAATAACAGCACTACTCTGCCATTCATTCTAACTGTAGTGTTCTTTTGGTTTGTTCGAATCCTTGAAACCCATTTTGGACAAAGGCTATGAGCTATAGTTTTCCTATTCTGGGGTTTGAATTGATATGAATGTAGGTCTTTCCTTACTAAACGCATATTTATGCATTTCCAAGATACTTCTTTTCCTTGGCTGATAGCAAGATGCCCATGTTTCCAACCTCTGGCCAAGTGTCTATCTTATAAGAAACTTGCTCATTCTAGTCATTGTCCTTATGGGTATAGGCTCACGTGTATTCACTTCCAACTTCCCAAGATGATTAATCTCTAGAAAAGCCTTTACCTAAATAACTAAACTCAAAATACATCTCTCAGGTGAGACATAGAGGAGGCAATTCACTGAAACACATTACCTGAAACATGGCTCTATTATTTAGGAACAGTGCATGGGACATGCACAAGAGAAAAAGGATACCAAAGGAGACAGCAAGAAGATGGTAAAGACACAGTGTTCCTCCACAGTGGGGAATTGGAGAGAAAGGAAGAAGAAGAGAAAGACACAGGGGAGATAGAGCAGTAGGCAGAGAGTGCAAAGTAAAAAAATTGAAGTCTTAATCAGATAGTATATTCTATCTGTTTCTACTCACATAGAAAACTTTATGGCATCCTTTGGAGCTGTCAGAGAGATTTCCTAGCTTTCTTAGTTTCTTAGGTACCACCCTCTTTGTCCAGAGGGAGATGTTTTGCTTTGGTGGAAGTATCTACAGAACACTATGTCTTCTATAATTGTTGCTTATACACAGTACTGTCAGATGAAAAGTCAGTGGTAAGAAATCTCTCTCTCTCTCTCTCTCTCTCTCTCTCTCTCTCTCTCTCTCTCTCTGTGTGTGTGTGTGTGTGTGTGTGTGTGTAATTGTCAATGTGTGAATGTGTTAGTGTGTGTGTGTGTGTGTGTGCACGTGTATGTTCATTTGGGAATTGTGGTCATTGGACAAACTTTGATATCTGTACTAGCTGTCACCTTGTTTGTGACATGGTCTCCTGCCCCTCAGTGCAGCTATGTAGTCCAGTCTAGCTACCTCACTAGCTCCAAGGACTATTTCTTTTTCTCATCTTTCCATAGGGGCAATGTGGTGAACAGCATGCTACCCTTCCCACACTCATGTGGATTCTGGGGATTTGAACTAACAACCTCATGCTTCTATGCAAGCACTTTACTCACTGAGCTATCTCACTAACCATTGCTAAGATATGCAAGAAATATCACCAACAAGAATAGAGCATAGGTATTATTGGCATCTCTTCATGATGATAACTAGGATTTATGCTAAAAGTATATATTTTTTTAAAGTAAAATTTTATTAAATTATAAAAGTTTCCATTTCCGCCCCTCTTCCCAACACCCTCCCACTCCCCCCACTCCCTCTCCTCCTCCCTCTTCATCCCTTAGGGCAGTCAGGGTTTCCTGCCCTGTGGGAAGTTCAAGTTCCTCCCCCCTCCCTCCAGGTCCAGGAGGTGAGTGTCCAAACTGACTTGATCCCCAAAATCCAGAATATGTAGAGGAAACAGGTCCCAGTGTCATAGTCAATGGCTTTTCAGAAAGACTTCAGGCCAGCCACATTCAGAGAATCCGGTCAAATTCCGAGAATCTGGTTAGATCACTTCCTCGTTCAGTCCCAGTCCAACTGGCCTTGGTAAACTCTCATTAGATCCGTTCCATTGTATCAGTGGGTGATAGCATCCCTCGCAGTACTGATTTCGTTTTTCATGTTCTTCCTCCTTCTGTTCCTCATTTGGACCTCGGGGGGCTCAGTCCGGTGCTCCAATGTGGGTCTCCGACTTTATCGCCGTCCTTTGCCAGATGAAGGATCTATGGTGACAAGCAAAATATACATCAGTATGGTTATGGGCCACGGCCGATTCAGGCACCCTCTCCTCTGTCCAGAGAACAATCTGGGGGATCTCTCCTTGGACCTGGGATCCCATACATAATCAAGTCTCCTGTAAACCCTAAAATGACTCCCTTAGTTGAAATATATTCTTCCCTGATCCCATATTCATCCTCCCTCCCTCCCCCCCCCATCCCAGGCCAACGAGCTTTCCCCATTCCTCCCCTACTCCCTTCTCTCTAACCCTCTCCCCTTCCATCAACCCTCTCACCCCCCCATGCACCCGAGATTAGCTGGGACTCTTGTCTATTTCCTAACTCCTGGTGGATAGGTAAATAATCTTCATCAGGTTCATCTTCTTATTTAGCTTCTCTAGGATCACGAATAATAGGCTCAAAGACCTTTAATTATGGTTAGAATCCACTAATGAGTGAATACATACCGTGTTCCTTTTTTGGGTCTGGCTCACCTCACTCAGTAAAGCGTTTTCTATTTCCATCCATTTGCATGCAAAATTCAAGATGTCATTGTTTTTTACCGCTGAGTAAAACTCTAATGTGTATATGTTCCACACCTTTTTTAACCATTCTTCTATTGAGGGGCACCTAGGCTGTTTCCAGGTTCTGGCTATTACAAATAGTGCTGCTATGAACATAGTAGAACAAATGCTTTTGTAGTATGTTAGGGAATCTTTAGGGTATATTCCCAAGAGTGGAATTGCTGGGTCCTGAGGGAGGTTGACTCCCAGTTTCCTGAGAAACCGCCACACTGATTTCCACAGTGGCTGCACGAGTTTGCATTCCCACCAACAATGGATGAGTGTTCCCCTCACCCCACATCCTCTCCAGCATAGGCTATCGTTGGTGTTTTTGACTTTAGCTGTTCTGACCGGTGTAAGATGGTATCTCAAAGTGGTTTTGATTTGCATTTCCCTGATCGCTAAGGAGGTTGAGCATGACCTTAAGTGTCTTCTGGCCATTCGAAGTTCATCTGTTGTGAATTCTCTGTTAAGTTCAGTACCCCATTTTTTAATTGGGTTAATTAGAGATTTAGTGCCTAGTTTCTTGAGTTCTTTGTATATTTTGGAGATCAGTCCTTTGTCTGATGAGGGGTTGGTGAAGATCTTCTCCCAGTCAGAAGGCAGCCTTTTTGTCCTACTGACAGTGTCCTTTGCTTTACAGAAGCTTCTCAGTTTCAGTAGATCCCATTTATTCATTGTTTCTCTTATTGTCTGTGCTGCTGGGGTCCTACTTAGGAAGAGGGCTCCTGTGCCTATATCTTGTAGACTACTTCCCACTTTCTCTTCTATCAGGTTCAAAGTGGACGGATTAATGTTGATGTCTTTAATCCATTTGGACTTGATTTTTGTGCATGGTGATAGATATGGATCTACTTTCATTTTTTTACAGGTTGACATCCAGTTATGCCAGCACCATTTGTTAAAGATGCTTTCCTTCTTCCATTGTATACCTTTAGCTCCCTTGTCAAAAATTAGGTGCTCATAGGTTTGTGGGTTAATATCCGGGTCTTCTATTCGATTCCAAAGGTCGATTTCTCTGTTCTTATGCCAATACTAAAAGTATATTAAATACTAGTAATTGCCTATGTGTACTGCTTCAACTTTGTGAAATTTAATCTGACAGAAAAATACCTAGCATGACTCATCTTCCTCTGCACTGGACAAAGGGTCCAGAACTGTGGCCTGAATTGTATCTGATTGAAGAAGGAATTGGAATTTGAAAGCATTTAAGAAGTGTACCTCTTCCATCGCCGTGATCCAGACAGTTTTAGATTTACTACACATTTTGAAAAGAAGGCAGTGGCCTGTGAAAAGGCTAACTTTTCTCTAGAAAACAGAAATCTGCCTGACAGAAACATTTCTCCAGCCTTTCCCAGGCCCAGCTTATACAGAAAACTTGATGAAGGAGGAATCTATAAGACTTCAAGGAGACACAGTGGAGAGAGAGGATCAATAGGAGGCATCTGTATTCCTGTCTTGGGCAATCCAGAGGTCAGTATTTGCTTATTTCAGAAGACTGGAACCCAAGTAGATATCATGGTGACAGGCAGATACCAAACCCCAGGGGGGCAGTGCAAAATATATAAGGCTGGATTTAAGTCACATGGGCTCTATTCTCAGTCCCACTTAGGACTGTATGTGACCTTCACCAAGACACATTAGCCTGTTTCTTGAGCTATACAATGCAGGTTATTTTACCCCTCTGACAGTTTTTCCTTCTTTTATAATTATAATGAAACAATGTAAGGAGAAAAAAGTCTAGAACCAGCACAGAATACAATCTAAAGCACAGCTGTATCCAGGTGTCCTTCTCCTCAGAAGCAAGCTGCTTGCAGAGGGGCTGGAAGCTCTTTACCTTCTCCCTTCACTGTTATGGGAAACTGCTAAAATCTCTAAATTTTTAGAGAAATATTAATAACCCATTTTCTTACCACTACTGGAAAAGCAATCAAGACTGAAAACAAGGGGTAGCAGAAGAGGATTAACTGGAAACTGAGGCCGAGGCCTGATGCCTGTACTTGAATCGCTGTGCAGTTATTATAAAGGTCCTGTGTATTTTTGGAGTAAGTCAATATTCTGGATCTTGATTTCATCAAACATAAAATAAGAAAGGTAGCCATTTGAAACAGAACATTTGAGTTGGGTTGAATGTTAAAGAAAAATAGGTAATTGGCCTACTGGTCAGAAGCCCTTTTCAAAAGTGATCTGGAACTATACACCAATGACCTCTGAATGGGAGAGGTATGGATTCTGTAGTGTTTATAGTAACGATCTAGAATTGGTCCACTCTTCCTTTCTCTCTCCATTTCTCTGTCTCCTCATCCTTCCATATATGTGAGGTGACCAGAGAATCTTATAGGAACCCATAGTCTCACCTCTACTGTTCTCTCTCATCTTAAGCAAAACGGTTGTTTTAGCATATGCCCTACGAAAAATTGTGTTCCCTCTAGCTTGTTCACAGTTCTTTCTGTTTTTAGGGTTTAGATCTGATCAAGCAATGAGAATATCAAAGAAGTTTAGTCAGATATTTGATCAGTGGTTGATATGATAGAAAAGATTCCCGGCATTAGACAAATATCACCAGTGCTACACATCAACATAAAGGAATCCCAGAAGATCTTCTTTGGAATGTTTGTCTTCAGGATAGCCTAGCACCTATTTTCATCTTGCCTAAACAGACAGGCCATCATTCACTCAGTTGGTACATTTTATTAATTGTAGAAACAGCTGAAAGCCCAGGGAAATTGCTAATACAGAATATATGCTCTTAAAATGACAACACAGTAGACATATGTCAATTTTACCTACCTGCCATTTATTTATATTCTGCTGGGGGCAGCCTTTGATTGTCCTTTTGTGGAACTCGTCTGAGCAAGACTGTCAAATTCAAGATCTCTCATTTCAAGACAACGGGTAAGAGGTCACTTAACCTAACTCAATCACACTGTCTCTTCTTAAATACATTTATTTCGGCAAAATGGCCCAAACGGCATCAGGTCATCCATTTGTCATAAAGCTTTGAAATACACCTGCCCTTGCTCGGTAAGTATTTAGGAAAGCCTTATTTCTAAATATCTGTCATCTAGCAGTTCCTCTCATTCTTAGATGCCCATTTCTCTCTGGCACACTTCTCTGTCTAAGCCAGACTTCACTTCCTGAAATCAAATAGCATTCATAATAACACTAAGAAAGGAAGCATATTTTTGAGGATATAATATTAGGGGCAGGAAGGAAATGTGGCAATATTTCTGCAAATGAATCAGGATCTTTGCCAAAGAAATCGTTGGGTTGCTTTCTCAAAGTCTATTTTCAAAACAGTTGTCTAAGTTTAGGGTCTGACAAACTCAGAAGAAAACAAGCAAAACACAGGCTGCCTCCTATGCAGATCTTAGCCTACAATGTTGACGTGTGCATGTGTAAACAGGGAGACATGTTGTGAGCGTGGTTGTACTATAACATTTAGGAAGGAGACCAAGAAAGGTTTTGTTAGGTGATGACGAGGGACAGAACGCAAGTAAAAGACTTGAGATACAAAGCAAAAATAAAAGCTTTTCTGTTCTAGTTTCAATTCCATCGTTTTTTCTTATTTCTCCTGTGTATAAATGAATAAAAATGTAATTGAAAGTATAAAGACCCAAGCAAAGCTCCATGACTTCAGATTGGCCATTCTAACTATAAAGGTTCACTGAGAGGGATGGGTTTGGGAAAATGTTTGAGTCGCTTTCTTAAACTAGTCTTGTGCTGATTTTATTTGTGAGTTAACTAGAATAATGTGATTTTACTTAAATAAAATGTTTTCCTTGTTTTTAAGAAATAAATGAATAAATAAATAAAGTAGGTTTATTTTTTATAGGGTTGCTGTAAGCAGAATAGTGTAACTGAATTATAGATTTGATAATGTAGAATCTGCTGTGGGATAATTCCCTTGTACACTGTAAGAATTTATCACTCATATTGGTTTAATAAAACACTGACTGGCCAGTAGTTAGGCAGGAAGTATAGGCAGGGCAACCAGACTAGGAGAATTCTTGGAAAAGGAAAGTCAGAGAGCCAGTTATCTGCTAGACACAGAGGATGCAAGATGAGAATGCCTTACTGAGAAAAGGTACCGAGCCTCATGCCTAAACATAGATAAGAATTATGGATTAATTTAAGTTGTAAAAGGCAGTAGTAACAAGCCTGAGCAATAGGCCACACGGTTATAGTTATATAAGCCTCTGTGTGATTCTTCGAGACTGAATGGCTGCAGGACCATGCAGGACAGAAGCTTCCATCTACAGGAGTCAGGTCATCTTGCACAATATTTATTTGTAAAAATTTTTCAGAGAACCAAATCTTAGAGAAATTCAAAACATAAGTTTTCAAGGATATGATTTGTTGCTAGGAATATATGCATTTATCTATCTATCTATCTATCTATCATTATGTATATATATATATGTGTGTATTTCTGCTGACTATAGACAAAACAAGACAAAAACAATGCTTGAAAAAAGAGTGATTGAATTATAGTTTCAACTTTTAAAAAGCTCAGTGCATCCAAGTAGACTGTTGGAGGCATGAGAAGTTACAGAAAAACAAACCAGTTTTAAAACCATTTTCAACAATCAAGGATGAGAGGGAGAATCAGTGACGACTGACAAGTAATTGATTTTGATCCTAGAAGGAATACTGATCATAGAAGTAGGAATGACCCATATTAACATGGAGACATCAAGGTGGGGATTGGACAATTTTGAGTGGGATGGAGGGCCAAATGCTAAGTGAAGTGAGTCACTTGCAATGGAAAACAACCTTGAAACCAGGACATCTCTACAGGCTGGGTATAGTGTTTGAGATGCAGACAGTGGACAGCTACAACCTTTTGGTCTATTTGTGTCCACTGTCTGCTTTTGGAATGCTGTTTTGCGGCATAGTGACTCATTTTTCTGTGACTGTTTATATACAGCCAGAACAGAGCTATGATGACTCCAGAGTTGTCTGAAGGCAGGACAACTTGTAGGACAAAGGTTATCCCTCCACTTGAGAACTTGCCTGGTTTACTTTTTAGTTTTTCAATTTTGATTTCTTAAATTACTACAAAACACTTGGAAAATGGAGGTTATATAAACAATACAGTTTCTTTATTACCAATCCTATCCTCTTTGTGTGTTGAGTTTAGATCCTGTGGACTGATTATTCTACTGTCAGGTAATTTGTTTGGCTTTTTAGTATACTTGCTTAGTTTTTACAACATTACCAGAAGACAAATTTTGTTTTCCTTTGAACTAAATTCTTTTTGCTTCTGACCTACCTATAGATGTTTTGTACTTTATTTGTAAATATAAATTCTTTGAAATATTTTTGCTATGTGCTCTTGACAATTGACCATATAACCTGACTTAATACTTAAAACATACCTGGTTTTTTTGCAATAATGACTTATGGTTTCCTAACTAAAAATATCTTTATGTGCTGAAGAAACTGTTCAGTCAATAAAATACTTGACTGAGAAGAATGGAAGCCTGAATTTAACCCTTAAAGCCTATTTAAAAAATATGCTGGTTCCAGTGGTATGTACATATAATCCCAGTGCTGGGATGGTATATATAGGCAGATCTCTGGAGCTTTGGAGACAGTCAACTCAGACGACTTGATGAGTTTCAGACCAATCAGAGGCCCTGACTTATAAGAAAGACAGCAGTGCACAATAAACTACACTAAGACTTGTTTTCTGCCTTCCACAAATAGGCATGCACACATGTACACTTACACACAGACGTGTATACACACACACACACACACACAAATAGTAATCATCATCATCATAATAAATTCACTAATAATTCCGGTTGGTTCAGAAATGAAATTAGCTACTGTACCCAATTTGCCATTTCCTTTCAAAGTGGGTTGCACACAATGTCTGAATCTTTAAAGAATTTAGCTGGCAGCTGGAGATAGAAACTGTCTAAAACCGGAGAGATGGAAGAGTCATTTCTTTTCACCATTATGATAAGAAGCTGCACAAACACGTGTGATGTGAGGTTTTGTTCTATTCCATTTGGACCTGGGCAGTGAAGAGAAAACATCACCAAATAATTTTGATTTAAACACACAAGTTTTTCATCAAACTGGATTTCTAGTCTATGCCAATGAGTCTAAGCACCATATAAAGAAATAAATAGCCTGCTATCTGTTCCTCAAGACTTTTAATTTTCCATAAACAAAGGTCCAGAAATTGAAAATAAGAACACACCATAAGGCAAAAAGAAATGTGCTGAAAAAAGATTTAATGGGAGAATTAATTTTCATTTCTACTTTCAGTTTTTCTTTAGAGTTAAGGACAAATACAATTCCACGGTAGCACATTTTGACACTTGAGATATTTAAATAAAAATTCAGCAATGAAGTGTTTTCAAGTATCAGAAGATCTGGCAAGGCTGGACCTGTTTAAATTGGAAGGTGGAAGGCCCCAGGGGCTAGGAGTGGAGGGCTGTGTACACATATACAAATAAAACCAACTACTTCTTTCTTCTTGCTGAGCCAGCTTCCTCACTGCAGGTCATTTTTAAAGGTTTATCCTAGTATTTTTTAATTTATGTGTATATGTGTACACACGTATATATGCACATATGAATGTGAGTGCCCACAGTAGGCAGAAAAGGGTATCCTCTGGAGCTGAACTTACAGGCATTCAAGAGCCATTTGTGTGGGTGCTGAGAACCAAACTCAATGTTCTGTAGAAGAGTGTGTGCTGGCCACTCTTAACTGCTGAGCCATTACTCCAGTCACCTCTGTTCCTGAGCCTTTCCAATAAATTGACTTGCAGTCCTTGATTTAAAATGGCATCTGTGGTTTGTTTGAAATTATATTTAGAGATGTGGGGATCTGTATGTTGGTGTGTATACAGTTACACATAAATACATGTGCTCATGTGTGTGGAGGCTGGAGGTTAAGCTTGAGTCTTCTTCCTCAGGATACCATCCACCTTGGTCTTGTGAGCCAGGTCTCTCACTGGCCAGAAGGTAGCCAATTTGGCTAAGTTGTCTTTTCAGCAAGTCCCAGGGATCCACCTGTCTCCAGCTCCTTAGAGCTGGGAACACAGATTCATGCCAATATCCTGGTTGGCACGTAGGTATTGGCTATCAAAATTAGTTTCTCATGCTTCTATAGGAAGTATTTCTCTACCTGACTCATCTCCCCATCCCTAACTGTTGCAGTTTTCTTACCAGTTCCTTAGAGAGCAACTCTGGGAGTGTACTTTCTGCGCTTCTTTTGACTACTTTTGGATCATCTCCATACCATTTTCATTTTCTCCTTCTCTTTCCTTACTTACACCCCTAATTTCTCCTAACGGCAAAATGACCTAACAGTCTTGGACAAATCAGTCTAATTTACCAACTCCTACTTTCTGTTTCTCTTGTCCTAATTCTCTTAATTTAATTATTTCCCGCCAAATACAAAATGCCAATAAAAACATAAAAATGGTGACACTGAGCTCAATAGATGTCCCAGTGGTTCAAAGAGCAGAGCTATCTCTGCCCCCTCCCCACATCAAGGTCCATTTCTGCTAAGCCAAGTACATTTAATTAACTCATTCATTTGCTCTGACCCCATTATCACTCTTAATTTTTCTTGCCTTCCTCTGATCTCAGGGCAGAAAAATCAATTGTTTCAAATCAATTAAAAGAAAAAAGAATTTAAAAATGAACTAAAGAAAGGAAGGGTGAAACACCCCTCCTCCCCAGTTACTAGCTAAGTAAGCTGCCCATGCTGCAGAATCCTGCCAGGCATGATGGCTGTTTGGGAGTGAGAGGCTTGGAAGTACTGTCTGTGCAGCCTTTGATTTCAAGAGGGGAGCATATGCTTCTAGAAGGCATTGGAGCGAGACTGGAGAATCACCCTAATGAAAACTCCCGAGCATTTTTCTTTTTTGCATTTGATGAGCCGACTACAAAGGAACCCACAGAGAAACTGTTTAGAACTCTAATTAAAGCAATGAAGCCAACTCCTTTAGGTACCTTCTAGTGATGAACGGAAATAGAAATCTACAGAGCAGTCTCCCAAACAAGGAGCCTTTGTCTTCCTCTAGTGGCCTCACACCACCTCCTTTAAGCCTGGAAAGAAAAACATCAGGAGGCTGGAGAGATGGGTCAGCAGTTAAGAACACATGCTGCACTTGTAAAAGACCTGAGTTTAGTTTCCAGTACCAGATCACAAAAAGAGGGGCAGGTCACAGACAGTTGTACCCTCAACTGCAGAGGATTTGATGCATTGTTCTTTTCTCCATAGGCATGAGCATGTATATGGATACTTGTATGTATGAATGTGACTAGATACACACACACACACACACACACACACACACACACACACACGAGAGTGGGGGATGAAAATAAATATTTAAAATATTTTTTAAAAAGAAAACTCACAGTGAAACATTGTCTTTGATATTCAGGCTGCACTGTGAGTTTTCTGGGTACACACATAGTTGTGCATACATTTTACTAAGAACGGAGTCTATCATCCAGTTATTCATGAGTGGCTTGCACTGCCGACCTAAAAAATAAAGTGAAGGAGTGTTCTCTCTTCCTTCCCTTAAGGACCTATCAATAAGTAGGAGAGAAGCAGAGGGGGTGTGAAGGTTTTTCTTTCTCAGTCTTGCTTCTTAGCTTGTGGATGTTAATCACACAGTATCAGTCCTTTAGGGGGCCTGCAATGTTCTTTAAGAATAACAAATTGTGTCCTTCAGCAGTGAGATTAAGACTTTGGTGTGTCGTCATTTTTTATCAGTCTTTTACCCTCTGTAAATGTGATAAGTGTGAACGTCTTTATTTAAGCGTTGCTGAAAGGATTTTAGACAGAAGTGCTATACTTTCCAATATGAATATGGTAAAGTCACCTCCAGTGTACACCACCCATCACTCACCTGAATCCAGTCGCCTTCACAGAGACACACCTGTCATAGCCCTGACACATGTTTGTGTCCAAGGGTGCGGTGTCTTAAAGTTCTGAAGTTTATGGAAGTGCATAAAACTTATGAGAATATTTTATTTGTTTGTTTGATGCTTTTTAAATAAACTGGCATGTCTTATTCTTTGAAAGTTCTAGACATTTAAACAATATGCATTAATTATATCCATCCATTAACTTCCTCGAGTCTCCTTCAGTACTCCTACCCTCTCTGTGTCCCAGCTTCATGTCTTCCTTTTATTTAGTTAGTTTTGTTGCTAATATCCCTGATGCCCATATTCATATGACTGTGTAGCTGGACATCCACTGGTCCCCAAGCAACCTACTATCGGCCTAAGGAGAGCGGCTCTTCATCCCATTGGAGCTCTCTCTGTATGGTATGGAACCTTGGAGGTGCTACCCATCCTTGCTGAAATTTCTGGCTCTTTCGTGTGCAGATAGCCACAGTTGCTGTGAGTTGATGACTGCAGCAGTCTTACGATGTCCAGAAGTCAGTATTTCACAGCTCTCCTCTCCACATGTCGGTCCTATGTCTGTGAGGTTTCCTAAGCCCAGGATGGTAGAAGGTTAATGCAGATGGGCCATCCTTAGCTAAGCTCTCAGTGTTATTTATAATTGGAACTCCAACCAGTTTCGCTTGTTCAGTAGACATTATGCACTGCAAAAGCTAAAAAGGAAACAAACCCTTGTTTTCAGACAAAAGCTGAGAACAATACAATTCTCTTCGGGTCCTTCACTTCCACTGATGTCAGTTTTGGAGTTTTTGTCCTGTGTGCCCTGCTAAGCTCTGTCAACCTTCTGGGTGCACAAATTCTACTTGGATGAACATATTTTAATAAATGACTGTAAGGAGAAAACCATTTTTAAACTGAGAATAATAACTTCAGAAAATGCAATGGCTTCCTGAGCGTCCACTTTTTTCTTTACTGTACCTCCTTGTCTCAGATATGTGCAAGGCTGGCCTTGAACTTGCTATTACTATTTCCTAATCCTCTCTCCACTTCCCCAGTGCTGGGATTGCAAATGTGTAACACCACACTCAGTTATCAGTGGTGCCGAGGCTGCAATCCAGGTCTTTGTGAATGATAAACCATCACTCAGCCAATTGAGCTGCATCCCCAGATATTTATGTTGCTCTGATGCAGTCTGTCCTCATTTCTCTGCATCTTTCCAGTCCTGTGCTGTGTCCACTCAAGCTTTCCCTGTCTATAGTACTATGCTTTAGTACAGACCCACTTGGTTATTTCAGTCAATTGCTAAAAATGTTCATCATGACTTTTTGCATGAATGTGGCATTCATGTATGGGGTACATGTCTGCCGGTGTACATGCACATGTGTGTGCATGCCAGAGGTTGGGTTGGCATGAGATTTCATTACTGATGGGAGCTTCCCACCTTGTGTATCTGTTTCTCAGCAATACCTAAGTTGCTGCTTTACTTAGGGTAGATGGCCAGATTGTTTGAGATCTGGTGTACGAGGTTATTCTGTCTATGTGTTGCTTTCATTGGTTAATAAAGAACCTGCCTTGGCCTGTTGATAGGGTAAAACTTAGGTAGGTGAGGAGAAATTAAATGAATGCTGGGAAAAAGAAGGGCAGAGTTAGAGAGATGCCATGGATCCATTGCCAGAGTCAGACATGGCGAATCTTTGCCAGTAAGCCACTGCCACATGGCGATATACGGATTAATAGAAATGGGTTAAATTAATATGTAAGAGTTAGTCAATAAGAAGTTAGAGCTAATGGGCCAAGAAGTTATTTAATTAATACAGTTTCTGTGTGGTACTTCAGTTCTGGGTGGCTGGGACGAAGAAGTGTCTCCTACCTGCTACAGAGATCTAACGCTGCACTCCGAACACTGTAATTACAGGTGGGCTCCCATGAGTCTTACCTGAGTGCTGGGGACCAGGAAGCCTGTTCTTACTTTTCCAGCAAGTTCTTTTGCTGCACCATCTCACTGGTGCCCTGGCTTTTCACTTCTACGATAGCTTTGCTAGGAACATTGTTTCTTCCCAAATACTGGATTATCTTCTGTAGCTGTCGCATTTATTTGAGAATATGCCCTGAAGCGGTGCTGCTCAGATTATGGTCCACCAGCGCTGAGCTGTAAAGTGTTAGTTACTGGCCCATCATGAAAAATTGAGTGGAGAGATTGAGAGCACACTCTTAAAATATTTATAGCAATTTGTCAAAGAAATTTTATGACTCTTGAATCTAGTAATAAAAAACACAGGCTTGTATAGTGTATATCATTTTTATTTTATTTTTTCTATGCATTCATTTTTATACCATTTTACAAAAGTATATATCCATGAAAAATTGGAAGGACATCAAAATGAAACAAGCAAAAATCTGGTTGCTGGCCAAGATAGTATAAGAAATATTGCTATATAAGAAAAGAAACTGCTTGTGGACTGTATTATACTTAGTGGGTCTGGAGAGAAATAGACACATTGGGCTTCCAGAATATTCCCTTTGGAACATTATATTCTTTGGAGTGTCAAGATGGCTCAGTGGATAAAGGTGACCTAAGTCTGATGCCCAAGAATCACATAAAGATGTAAGGAAAGAACTGGCTCATAGAGGTATCCTTTGACGTCCACCTGTGCACTGGCATGCATGCCTCCCCTACATATCATACACAAATACATTACGTTCACACATATATAAAGACCACACAAGATAACATATGTACACAATATATACACACCACATACACTGAGATCACATAATACATGTACATCAAATACACACATGCATGCCACACATATCACATTTATACCACACGCACATAGAAACATTATAAACACAGACACCACACAAACACCTCTTACCTGCACATACATAAACCATAATACCATATAAAGCCCACATCTATTCATCATACACACAGTGTATACCATGAGCACATGCATACACATATAGCAGCATACAAGTTACACATACATCATATACACATCACACATGATACATACATCCAATACAACAAATAACTATCATACACACATAATATTATACCTACGTACATATATACATATATATACATATATATATATATATATATATATCATACACACATTTTCACACCACAGGCATCTCATAGATTATACGCAGACACACAAATTTAAGATAAAAATATTAGTCACAAAATCATTTTTTAAAGACTTAACTAGCTGCTTTAGTTCTATTATTTCTACATCTTCAACACTTTATTACTACCAGCCCAGTGATATTTAGACCTTTTGTCTTGCCTATTAATATAGATGAAAGAGTACTGTATTTACAAAGACTTATAAACAAGGACATTGATCCATGCTTATTTTTTTTTAAAAAAACAAACCAATATAAATCTACCCCCTCCAATAGGCAATAGTCAATTAAAGCTACAGTATAGGCCATGAGGTACCCTCACATTCCCTCCAAATTGTGGGAAATCATTATCTGAGCTGAAATATGGCTTTGTCAAGTACACTGACTGCTCTATAATTATGGGGACCTAAGTTTAGCCCTTAAAACTGAGTTCTAAAACAAGGGCTGGGCATGGCAGTGCAGGCTGTAATCCCAGGGTGGGAGAGGGGAACACTGGAGGATTCTGGGACATTCACAAGTGGTTCCGGGCCACTACAGCCAGTTTATTTAAATTGGAAAGCTCCAGATTCAATGAGAGACATTGTCTCCAAAACGAAAGTGAAGGGTCTAATTAGATGGTTCAGAGGTTAAGAGCATTTCTGCTCTTGCAGGTCAGTTTCTAGTTCCCACAACTTTCTGTAACTCTAGTTCTAGCAGGATCTGACCTCTTTTGACCTGCATGGGCACTGCATGCATATGCTGCAAATAAACTCACATAGGTGCACACAGCCAGATTAAAAAATATATAAATGTTTAAAGCATAATAGCAGGATGAAGAATAATAGAGGATGACACTCACTTCTGGCCTTCGTATTTATGCATAAACACATACACATGCACCAGTAGACATGAATACAAACATATGAATATGTGCACACAGAAAACTCACAAAATAATCATTATTTGCTGTAGATGCTTTACAGGACAATGTCCTAAGGTAAACATTTTGGAAGCAATACAATATCCTCTGAATAATGCATTTGGGTAAAAATATTACGTGTATTCAGATGTATAGAGACAGATATTAACTATTCTCTGGAATTATCCTTGTGTGATAAGATTATTTGTAGTTTTTCAGTTTTTCACTTCCTGCTTTTTTGGGGGGGGGCACTTTGTATCTAGTTCACAATGCTTTTCTAATTTTAGTCTAAAGGGTTTGAAATAAATTTGAAAGGTAAGGAAGCTTATTAAGAAAGTCAGCTTCCAGATTCTAGCTTTAGATCATTTCAGGATTAGCTCCTTTGAGGACAGGGAAATGGCTCAGTGGATGAAAATGCTGTAAACCACTACCGAAAGAGAAACTTGAAGACCAAGACAGTCTCAACGTCTAATCTACAACAGTGTCCTGTCTGCAAGGTAAGCTAGAACGATGGTGGCACAAAGCTGCGGGAGTAAACCCAGCAATGTGTGATCTGACTTAGACACACTAGGAGATGGAAGCCACACGAGACAGTTCCTCGAGAACCAAGAACCAGAGATTACATAACCCAGGATCCTAGGGTAAAACTGAATATGACAGGTCTAAAATAAAAAAAAAAACAAATAACAACAAAAACAGTGATAAAATGACTCCAAATAACATTCTGCTATACTCATAATGTTGGATCCTAGAGTCCAATCACCGAGGAGGAGTCTCCCTCCAGAGGCCGTCTCTCTCACCACCACAGCTAATGTAAAAGCATGAGGATTTTATTAATTCTGTCATGACAGGGTCTTCCAGCATTCGGGAAGCTAGAAAGACCCCACATGGCTGGTACAGGCTACTTTTAAAGGGAAAAACCACAGAAGGAAGGGCTGTCTGGGGGTGTTCTTTAACTATTATGATTGGCTTATTCAAAAGGGCTATTACCAATAATTGGTTGGAGAGTGGTTGCCAGATCAGATGAGGTAAGGGGAAACTTCTGAGAATCGCTTTGCCCCTTTCCCAGGGCCTGAGTCAAAACATCAGTCACTGAGTTGATTATCTTGCCCCTATTCAATAACTGAGTTCTATTTGGAGAACATTCACAATGACTCAGGGAGATGATGGAAAGTTCCCAACCTTTCAGTACGTGTGTGGACAATTGTTAGGTCCTTGGTTCCCAGGGGGGAAAGGCGGAGCATTACTGTTGAGACTGAGAGAGCTTCGAATTGTCATAAATGGCTTCAGAATTATCTTAAAGTTTTACAATAGATCATTGCCTTATTCAACCATCATCAGAGAAGCTTCCTCCTGAAGCATATGGGAGCAAATAGAGAGACCCACAACAGACAATATGCAGAGAGCGAAAGACTATGGTACACTCACCCTAAATGGGATGTCTTGATCAAATCACTTTCCTTAGAACTCTGAGGCAGAAACAGTGTAAGAGCCAGAGAGGACAAAGGACACAAAGAAAATAAGGCCCTCTAAACCAACATGACCTAGGCTCACATGAACTCACAGAGGCCTGTACGGGACCTGCACAAGGTCTTCTGTGTATGTATTACGACTTTCAATTTAGTGTTTTTATGGGATTCCTGAGTGTGTGAAACAGTGGGTCTCTGATTCTTGGACTTTCTCTTAAGCTCATTTATATTTTGTTTGTCTTGTCCAACTTCAATTTGATAGTTTTTGTTTTATCTTATATTTTGTTTTGTTATATTTTATCATCATCTCTCAGAAGTCTGTTATTTCCTAATGAAAGCCAGAAGGGGAATGGATCCAGATGAAAGGAGAGATGGGAAGGAACTGGGAGGAGTAAATAGGGGGAAACAAAGCATAATCAGGATATAGTATGTAAGAGAAGAATCTATTTTCACTAAAGAGGAAACAATCTCCAAGTTATTTTAAAAAATGCCTGTAAGCATTAGGACACTTGAGTACTGACTCCCAGCACCCGAATCAGAAGATGTGAGGGAGCCAAAGCAATCAGAAAGATGATCCAGACAATGGCAACAGGAATTTAGAAGTTGTTAACCACAGACCAGAATAACCAGACTGTTGAGGAGGAAAGGGGCATCAACACTGCCGGCACAGCAGCAGGTGACATCAGTTTCCTCCATCCCTCAGAGGCACTAGAGTGGGAGCAACCCACTTAAATTGTAACATATATGCAAAGGGCCCAGGTCAGTCCCATGCAGGCTTCCTGATTTTCAGTTCAGTCTCTGTGAGCCCCCTCTGAGCCCAGGTTAGTTTTTTGTGTGAGCCTTCCTGTGCCTTCGTTTACTCCTATGGTTCCTACACTCCTTTCTCCTCTTCCTCCAGGGGATTCCTGACCCCTCCCTCATGTTTGACTGTGGGTCTCTGCTTCTGCCTCCATTAGTGGACTGATGGCCCTTTTCTGATCACATCTGGGCCAGGCACCAGTCTGGCCATAGGAGATTGCCAGTTCAGGCTACTTCTCTGCTATTGTTAAGAGTCCAAGCAGGGGTTCTCCCCATAGTTCTTCCTGAACTTGACTGATGTTTTTGAACTCATGCTTTCATTTTCTGTGGTTTTAGTCATGCATAGTTCAAAGGAGACTCCAAGGAATATTTGAGGAAATTCTAGCACAAATATTGTATAAGTTTTCAGTAGTACATGGCTCTGAGCAGTCTGCTAAAAGCCTTGTGTCTGCTCTGCCTGCTCTATTCCCAATGCAAAGGTGTTCTCTGGCCAGTATTTACATGCTGTGGTCAAGTGTTGCCTGCGACACTCAGCAACTGTATCGACTGTATCAGTTTCGTGTTTAAGGAATCCTTGTTTCACTTGATCATGGCCCCAAGACAAATGAATATGGTGGGCGCAGCTCATTGAGGCAAACTGAGAAACTGTACAGGACTTTCAGTTTTGATTAACGTGTTAATTATCCTCATTAATAGAATTCCATGTGACATTTATAACTTTTCTTACAATCTGTTATTATAAATATTCTAGTTTAACACACTCAGTAGATCTCCTTCTGCATCTGACTTGTATGTTCATCCTCATTACATTTCCTGTGCTTCCACAGGAAAGACACTGTATAGCTAGAGTTTGGTCTTATTCCAGGCATTTGTTGGGAACCATGGGACATTCTTTGGTTAAGAGCCATTGCTTTATTCTCAACTGAAGGCAAAAGATCAATTATTAGCTATCACTACTCACAAAGCATTTTCTCCCTTCAGTGTTTCAGGATTCCAAGTTTGGAATACACCGGTTGAAACAACTATGCTAAACATTTTGAATTTTCTGAATGTGTGTGTCTATGTGTGGTTTATGAATGCAAACATATGGGTAACCATGCTTATTTGTGTGTATGGGAAGACCTGAAAAGAATATTCAGGATTCTTCTGTTCCTCTCTACTGCATTATCCTAAAATGGAAGCTCAGTAAACTGGAAGTTTGCCATTTCTGCTAGGCTGTCTGATCAGCAAGCCCACAGTGTCTGCTTCCCAGTGTTAGAGTTATAGGTACAAGCAACCATGCCTGACTTATTTTTATAGGGTGCTAGGGGTTTGAATTCAGGTCTTCATGCTTGCTTAGTAAGCTCTCGTATGTACTGAGCCGTCTCTTTTAGCCCAAGATGTGAACTCTTGAATGAGCTAAAACTAGAATCTGAAGGGACTGCATTGGGGGTATACAGAACCATATGTAAGTCACCCCTTTTGAAAATGTTAATTAGCTCTAAATGCAGAACAATGAAAGATGTCTGTTTTTTTCCTTAGAGACCAAGAATGGGACATGCTACTGTGCATGTGAGCAGAATGTAGAATGACAAAGATATTTAAATAAGGAATTTTAATAGATTTCATCCCACCGGGAGAGACATTTCTGATTATCTATGACCTAAACCAATTACCATGACTCTCCCCACCGGCCCACCACAATTTTCACAACTAATCAAACTAAGCCTGAAGGTTCTGTGAAATGCCAAATACATACAAAGATACCTTGTTGGCTACAGATCAAGCTGTTGCCACCTGGCCTTTTAACAAATCCTCCAGCTACTTAGTCACACTCTGCCACATGTTTAAATGCTCAGTGTTGCGTTGGCCCTTATTGATCCCAGGCTCCGGACATGTTTGGACTGAGAAATGACCTACCATGGACATCCAGGGAGGCTTGCCTTGCTGTGAGAAGAATTTCAAAAGGAGTCAGGTTACAAATTTCATGTAGATCACAGTTGCCAATGAAAACTGTGCATAAGGGAGTGAGCTACCATCCGCCCCAGGTGACAGTCTGGGCCCAGCAAGTGCCTGAACACAACGGAGTTAACTGCTAAGCTGCAGTGAGGTTAATGAGAGCAGAATGGGCAGAAGCAGGTGCTTCTGACTCCTAGAGATTTCCACAGCGCAGCCCCTCTTCATGCTTCAATATCTCTTCTCTCTGCAGCCACACTCCCCAGGCATGTGTTGCTTGGACTCCACAGCTTATTAAAGCCCTGCCATTTTCCCCTGTCCTAGTATTTGACTATCACATTGTTGTCTCCGAACCAGCACTTTAAAAACTTTGACATATTGTTATTTTTTTTTTCTGTTTAGGTCCTGGGCAGGTCGCTATGAAAGACAATATTTCACAGGTCTCCTCTTTTTCCAGCAGCTTTTACAATCCTTTCACACCCTTTCCATGATGTCCCTTTGCCTTTGGTTTGGGTGAGCAGAGCGATGTAGATTTCCCACTGAGGGCTGAGCAGTAACAGTCATTTCTCATGGTGTTTAGAGCAGTTATGAGTCTCTGTATTGCCATTGCTCGCTGAAAACTATATAAGCAAACAAACTGATGAACCAACAAATAAATAAAACTTCTCTAGCCAAGGTGGATAGCAGGGCAAAGCTAAGGGTAAAAATAACATGTGTCAGAGGCAAATTGGCTACATATTCACTTAGCTTAATATCATGAAAATAGGAAGCCAATTATCTTAGAATAAAAGGAGGTCTGTAAGCTTGAAGGGTATAAGAGAATAACAGATGCCATATTCTCAGTACACCGTATGTATTCTGGGATTCTCAAAATTTAAATAGAAAAATCTTTAATGTATTTACCAATGATTTACCAATAGATTTTGCTAAAATACAAAGTTGGAGTGGGCAGTTAGGTTTGGTATGGGGCATAAGGTTGGGATTTTAAACAGGATCCCGGTGGTTTGTTTGAGATGGGAAGAGCACTGGTCTATTCTGAAATGGCATCCAAAGTCAGAACTATCTAAGATACTCACACACTGGAATTTCTGAGTCTTATGGTCAGAATCTGTTATCTGTAGCCTGGGTTGAGGCTAGAAATAAGCACCCAATATTTCTGATTGAGGCCATTGGCTGTTATTACAATTGAATTCAGCAGTAACTACCCAGTATATAAGGCAGGACAGAAATATAATTACTTTGAAATGGTGCTGGCATAACTGGATATCAACATGAAGAAGATTGAAAATAGATCCATATCTATCACCATGCACAAAACTCAAGTACAAATGGATCAAAGACCTTAACATAAAGCCACCAACACTGAGTCTCAAAGAAGAGAAAGTAGGAAGTATACTTGAACACATTGTCACAAAAAAGAAAAAAAGATCACTTCCTAAATATAACCCAGTAGCACAGACAGTGAGAGAAACAATTAATAAATGGGACCTCCTGAAACTGAAAAGCTTTTGTAAAGCAAAAGGGCACAGTCAACAAGATAAAATGGCAGCCTGCAGAATGAAAAAAGATCTTCACAAACCCCACATCAGACAGAGGTCTGATCTCCAAAATATACAAAGAACTCAAGAAATTGGTCATCAAAAGAACAAAAAAGTCCAAGAAAAAATGGAATACAGACCTAAACAGCGAACACCCCACAGACAAATCTAAAATGGCTGAAAGACACTTAAAAAATGATCAACAGCCTTAGTCATCAAAGAAATACAAATCAAAACAACTCCGAGATTCTGTCTTACACCTGTAATAATAGCCAAGATCAAAGACACTGATGACAACTTACACTTGAGAGGATGTGGGGTAAAGGGAACACTCCTGCTTGTGGGGGTGCAAGCTGGTACAGCCCCTTTAGAGATCAGTGTGGCAATTTCTCACAAAATTAGGAAACAATCTTCCTCAAGACCCAGTAATACCACTTGTGGGTATATAATGAAAGAATGGTCAAGCATACCACAGGGACATGTGATCAACTATGTTCATAACAGCATTGTTTGTCACAGCCAGAAAATGGAAACAACCTAAATGTCTCTCGACTGAAGAATGGATAAGGAAAATGTGGTACATTTACACAATGGAGTATTACACAGCAGAAAAGAAAACCTGACATCTTGAAATTTACAGGCAAATGGATGGATTTAGAAAACATCATACTGGGTGAGGTAGCCCAGACCCATAAAGACAATTATCACATGTACTCACACATAAGTGGTTTTTAAACATAAAACAAAGAAAATCAGCCTACAAATCACAACCCCAGAGAACCTAACAAAAGAACCCGAAGAGAGACATACATGGATCTAATTTACATGGGAAGTAGAAAAAGACAAGAACTCCTGAGTGAACTGGGAGCGTGGGGAGCATGGAAGAGGGTTGAAGTAGAGGGGAGAGAAAGAGAACAGAGAAAAGTGTATAGCTCAATAAAATCAATGAAAAAGAAATATAGTTACTTTGACTAATATAGTAAATATTGGAGAATGTGACATATGTGCAAGTTAATAGTGGACTTTAAAGAAAAAACATAGTTTTGAAATTTATTTTATCTTTATTTGTGTATATGTGTCTGTGAATGTCTGCACACATGTGTGCTGGTACCCACAGAGACCAGAAAAGGCATCTGATTCCCCCAGACTGGAGTTACTAGTGATTGTGAGCTCATGAAAGTGTTGAAAGTCGGGCTCTGGTCCTCTGCAAAACAGAACTTGCTTCTAACCACTGAGTCATCTGTCCAGTCCAACAATGGCCTTCTTGAGTATGTATGACCAGAACTGATTCATGTGCACATCTACTTCCAGGAAGTTCTGAACTTTAAAAGCATTCCTTTATGGATACCTCTCCCATTGAAGATAAAGGCACGGAAAGCTGGCATGCAATGGATGCTCCTGCCAGTTGCTGCCTTGTCCATTTCTTCCTTCATTCTCTTTGTGGGTCAACAATTTGCAAAGATGTATATCACACTTGGCTTCTGAAGTTGGCCCTCAAAACAAGGACTGAAGGCTCAAGCCTGCCTACCCAGCTCACTGCAAAAGCCAGCCAAGCTTTTACCTCCAAAGTAAACAAATAATTGGTGATTGAATCAGATATGACTCATCTTTCACTTTGAGCTTCGAAGTTTGCCCCTCTGAGCCTCAAATTTGCTTTTCTTCAATCAGGCTAAGAAGTCAAACCTCCAATTGTTTGGGTGGGGAATAAATGCCCCATCATACCTAAGAGGACTCTGCTTAGTGAATATCCCTCCCTCCCATTCTTCTTCATTGCATAAGCTTGATTTGAGATTTTCCTCTGTATGCTGTGATTACCATTGACAAATAAAGCAACTGCTTTGTGCCTATAGCAGAGATATTGGGAAACAGAACTAGACAGAGAAAACTAAGCTGAATGCTGGGGAAAAGAAGGGCAGAGTCAGAGAAAAGCCATGGAGTCTCTACTGGAGATAGACTCTAAGAACTTTACCTGGTAAGCCACAGCCTTGTGGTAATGCACAGATTAATAGAAATGGGTTCAATTAACATGTAAGAGTTAGCCAATAAGAAGCTGGAGCTAATGGGCCAAGCAGTGTTTTAATTAATCGAGTTTCTGTGTGATTATTTCGGGGCTAAGCAGCCAGGAACTAACTAGCAGCCTTCCTCAAACATAGCCTAGCAACTGATTAAGTGAAATACACCCTACCTACTCCTGAGGAATTTCAAATCTTAGACAAACTCACAAATGTGAAAATGTTAAATGAGGTATAAGGTGATGTTTCCAAAGGCTAAGAAGAGATTAATATAGAGACTTGAAGGATGCAATATCTAAAATTCTCAATACCTAGTGTGAGTAATTCTCTTAAAGTGAAAATCATATATGAGGTGGGTGTAGCAATAACTCAGGAGTAAGAATGCTTTCTGCTCAAGGATGAGGGTCCAAGTTTGGATCCCACCATTTTTTTTAACAAGTATCCAAATATGGCTGTGCATATGATTACCTCCAGTTCTGGAAGAAGGGAGCAGAGACAGGAGAATCCCTAGGCCTTGTTGGCTGACACCTAAAACCAGGTTTGGTCTATCTCGAAACGCAGATGAAGAGTGATAGAGTAGGGTTCTGGACACATGCAGCGCCCTCCCTTGGCTTCTCCATGGGCATAGTTAAAACTGAGTCAGCATCCACAATGTGTATACCACACACACACACAAGTACAAACCAAAATTACATGTGATATATGCAGTCGGAATTGGAAAATGGAGGATTGTTGTGATTCTGTAATCCCATCCGAGTGCTGTGGCTTGTATGGTTCTTAAGAACGACAAACATAGCTCTTAGGACAGAAGAGCTCTTAGGGATGCTCTCAGGGATGGTGTACAGATGAAGGGCAGAGGCTTGCCACAGGGCTCTGAGAAGTTGCGAGCCACACAATCATCTGCTTTCTATCAATCAGTGCCTGACTTTGACTGACACAGAGGACTTAACTTGTGTTCAAATGTCAGACTTTGGTGTTCCCTGCTCCTTCATGTGGCTGTGCCAAACACAACAGGAGTAAATTGTCTGCCTTTCATGTATATGACTCAATTGCTCTGGAAGCTAGTGTCAACTTGAAAGCCGGGAGAGCAAGCAGTCCATCCTCTGGTAGAGAACAGTTATTTATATTTCTTTTGGTCAATGATTCTCAACCTTGGTTACACATTAAAATCATCTGGGAGCCTTAAAAATGGTGATGAAGCATGGTTCTACCTAAAATCAATAGAATTTAAATTTCTGAAGGTGATGCCTGACATCAGGTTTGTTTTAAAAAATCTCCCATGATAATTCTAATGCACAGCTTGGGTCAGGAAGGCCTATTGGAGGCCAAGGTAGCTGTTCCCTTGAATGGAAATGACATTCCTCTCATTGATTTTTCTCACAAATGATTATGAAGCAATTAGCAACAATGAACCAGAGTCTGAGTAACCAGTGGCTAAGTGCCAGGCTTGCACGGAGTTATGAAACGCGATGCTGAGAGAAAAAGTGCCTTTCAAAAATGACCGGCCACGTGGGTTTGCTTGAAAAAGGTTCTAGCAGAAAGAGTGGCTGAATTTTAAGTCAGTGGTTACATTTTAATCATGTTACTGAATTATATAAGGTATTTTGCAGAGGGAAGAATACAAAGGTAGTAGAGTGACCAGGGGTTTTCCAAGTCCACAAAGACCAGTTTGTAACTCCACAGAGTGAGTAGGGATCAGTGTGGGGGGCAGTGGACAGCAAATGAATTTGAGCACTGGGAATGAAACAGTTAAAAACTGCTCTCATCCTCCCAGGTTTTTGGAATCAAGGTGATATGGCAGGATCACAGTGTCTCCTTTGTCTCTATTCTTTTCTGAATGTAAATCTACTTAAAGAAACAGTTCAAACGTCTCTTCTTGTGTGTGTGTGTGTGTGGGTGTGTGTGTGTGTGTGTATGTCTGTGTATGTACATATGGAATATGTTAGCCTCAGTATAGGTGTACAAATATGTGTATGTATGGGTGTACACGCACATATGTGTGATGTGTTTGGAACACAAAGGTACAAAGGTCGACATCAGTCAACTTTACTCACTATATTCTTTTATTTTGAGACATAGTATCTCATCTACTCACCCTGATGCTCATTCATTGAACTGTGTTGACTGCCCTTTGAGAGTCTTGGACATCTGTCTGTCTCCTTCACCTCTGCACCTTGCTGAAATTATGGGCATGCTCAGGTTCTTACAGCTGTATAGCAGTAACTTTACCAACTGAGCCATCTCCCCAGTCCAGTTCAAATATTTCTAAGTGGATCGTTTATTCATATTCCCATAAAGATGTATTATTCCTTACCAAACTTCACAGAAAGCTTTGTTGCCGTCCCTCTTGCACTAGTTTTCAGGTGTCAGTCACACACACACACACACACACACACAAACACACACACACACATGCATGCGTGAGATGTAAGATCTTCAAGAGCTTATTTGCATTGACAGGAAGTACTAGACTTGGTGCCTAAAGCATATGAGACACTGAATACAGGGGGCAGTGATGGATGAAAGAGAACAAGAGGTGAATATGGATGAAATTTGTTCATATAATTGGGGTGCATTTGATAGCTGGAGTGTTCATATACCAGAGATTTTAAAGAACGTGAGCAAAATGGAAACAGGTGTGTGACAGAAATGTATATATTCAAGTATCCAGAACTCTTAACGTAACAGTTGATCTTTGTTCCTTCTGAATGCTTCAGAGATACTCTTTGTTGGTGGTTGAAAGAAACTACAGAGCTAGGGAGATTACTTGGTCAGTGAAATGTTTGTTATCTAAGGATGAGTTCCAGGTGTGATATTCAACATCCACACAAAAGGCTGAGCGCGGTGGCACACCACTTGCTCCTTGTCTTTGTATTTATTCTTCTCATAGAATACATCCCGAGGGCAGCCTCTCCTCCCTTCACTCTTCCCACATCTCCCCAACCTCTCCTTTCCTGCAGATCTTCTGTTCTTCTGTTACCTTTCAGAAAAGACAAGGCCTCCCTGTGTTATCAACTGAACACAGAATAGCAAGATGCAGTAAGAGTAGCCACAAATTCTCATACTAAGGGTGGACGAGTCAACCCAGTAAGAAAAAAAAAAGGTCCTGAAAGCAGGCAAAAGAGTCAGAGAAACCCCATCTCCCGCTTTTAGGAGTTTCACAAACATCCCAAGCTAAACAACCACAGTATTATGTAGAGGACTTAGCACAGACCCATTCAGACTCAGTGATTGCCAGTTCAATCTGTGAGCCCCCGTGATGCCTGCTTAGCAGATTCTGTGGGACACGTTCTTGTGGTGCCCTTGAACCCTCTGACTCCAACAATCCTTCTTCCCCCTCTTCTGATCATTTCCTGTTTTCTTCCTATTATATGGGTGTGGATCTCTGCACCCGCTCCCATTAGCTGCTGGAGGAATCCTCTCTGACGGTGATTGGCTAGGCACTGATCTATGAGTACCCCAGCATATCATTAAGAATAATTTCAGCGACTTTTTCTTTTTTTGTTTTTGGTCAATTGTGTTTGGTTCCATCCTAGGTCTCTGGAATCTCTAGCTTCCAGTTCCAGGCCATTCAGGCAGTGTCAGGCATGGGCTCCCTCTCGTGGCTTGGGCTTCAAGTTAGACCCATCATTGGTTGGCCACTCTCACAAGCTTTGAGTCACCATGGCACCAGCACAACTTGCAGGAAGGACAAATGTAAGTCAAAAGTTTTGTGGCTGGGTTGCTGTCCCAAATGCATGACTGGGAGGCTTTCCTTTTACAGAAGGCCAGTTTCAGGCTCCATGTCCTCCATTACTCGGAGTCTTGCTAGGGTCACTCTCATAGATTTCAGGAAGTTTCTGCTGCACTAGGTTTTTTACTTCTCTCTCTAAATGCACCCTTATTCCAGTTGTCTCTCTCTGTACTCTCTCCCTCTATTTCTCCTTCCCCTACCTGATCCCTCTGGTTCCCATTTTCCCCTGCCCCCTCAAGTCTACCCTTAGAATCTATTCTATTTTTCCATCCCAGAGAGAGATTCATGCATTTCCCCTAGAGCCCTTCTTGTTGCTTACCCTCTCTGGGGTATTTAAACTTAATATCTACTTATAAGTGAGTATATACCCTGTTTGTCTTTTTGGGTCTGGGTTGCCTTGCTCAGGGTGATTTTTCTCCATCCTTTTGCATGCACATTTCATGAGGTTATAGTTTTAACAGTTGAGTCATAGTTAATTGTGCAAACTTGCCACATTTTCTTTATCCATTCCTTAGTTGAGGAGCATCTAAATTTTTTTACAGTTTCTGGCTACTATACATGAAGACACTATGTCCTTGTGGCAGGATGGAGAATCTTTTGGGTATATGTCTGGCTTTTGAGTTAGATTGATTTCCAATTTTCTGAGGAACCAGGTGACACACACTTTGAATCTTAGTACATGGATAATGTACTAAGATGACAAGTCTAATAGCTGAGCCCTAGACCTTAGTGAGTAACCTTATTTCAAAAAAAACAAGCCAAAATGATGAATAATTACTGACGAATCACACTGAGATCATCTTGTGCCTTCTACAGACATGTACATATATATTCATGTGTATACGTGTACATCAGAATATGTATACACATACAAAAGGAGCAAAAGCTTTATTATAGAATTCAACATCTCTCGGTGCATCTTTGTTCAGACAACATGATCTTAATAATTTTTTGGCAATGCAAGTTCTCACAGTCTGCCTCAGATCTTTCTTGTAAAGCAATTCTGATTTGTATGTGATTTAGAGAGATGATGACACAGAAAAATGTGGTTACATTGGTGAGAGCGTGGCTGGCCAGTAACTGATAGCCACTGTTTATCATCTGAGCTACACACACAAGCCTTTCTGTGACTCCACTGCTAAGAGTCCCCACATTAACAGAGAAGGAAACCAAAATATTTACTCTAGCAATTACAAGTCTCTTCCTTTGTTACAAGATTCAATTTAGCCCTACTCCAGTGTCCCCATGTTCTCTCTCTCTCTCTCTCTCTCTCTCTCTCTCTCTCTCTCTCTCTCTCTCTCTCTGTGTGTTTCTCTCCTTGGTTACTCTTCTTATAATTTTTTGAGACATAGTCCATCACTGAACCTGGGCTCACTCTTTCAGCTTAGTTGACTGAGCAGAGAGTTCCTGGAACCCACCTGCCTCTTATCACCCAGAGCCAGGATTGAAAGGATGTACTTCCAGCCTGGAATTTTACATGTATAGTAGAGATTCAAATTGAGGTTCTCATGGCCTTCAAAGCAAGCACATTACCAATGTGACCATCTCCCAAGCCCCTCCATGAGCATTCTTCTTGTGTCATTGTTAATATTTTTTAGATCACTTTTGCTAGGTTTTGCAACTTCATGTCTAACAATTGCCTTATCTTTTGTTTGAAAAAATAATGAGTTACCACAATGTCAGGGTACAGCCTCAACAGGGTTTGCATGTTCCAGGGTAGGGGTGTGTGGATTAGAAATACTAGGCAGAAGGTAACCCAGACCGAGAAAGACAAATATAATATGTGGCTTTAGACATAAAGCAAACAAAGAAATAAACAGTCTACAATTCACAATCCCAGAGAATTTAGACAATAAAGAGGACCCTAAGAGATACATACATGGATCCAATCTACTTTGGAAGTAGAAAATGATGAGATCTCCTGAGTAAATTGGGAACATGGAGATTATGGGAGAGGATCTAAGAGAACAGAAGAGGAAGGGAGGGAGCAGAGAAAAATATGTAATAAAAACAATTAAAAAAAAGAAGGACTTCCGTGATCTTCCTTTGGTGGCTTCCTTTACATTATTAGGACTTGAGAAGGAAGCCGGACATTCGTGACACTAACATCCTCCTGTCAGCACACAAGAGCGAAGGGCCACTGCAGGGCCATGAAGTGAGGTGTGAGCAATCCCAGGAGGCATGGCTCTTACTTCTACTAATAAAAAACCGCATCTCTACAGAAGTCGGTGGCTTACAGCTACAACAATCTGGTCATCTCCAGAAAACCTGACAGTACAAGTGTCACTTACATACAGTGCCGCACAGGTCACTCTGCTACCCTCCCCCAGCTCCACCCAGAACACGGGATTACCAGGTAACTTTCCCTCCAGTTCTCCCAGGAAAAGCCCTCAGTGTCCTCTGGAGGTAAAAGGATGGCATTCTCAAGAACACAGAGAGAGTGACAAGGTCATTCCAGAAGAACTGTGCTTCAACACCACAGGTCAGAGTTTCCTGCATCCTAACAAGAGAGGCAAGAAAAATGAAATATTAGACAGAAGGAACAGAGATACAAAACAGAGACACAGAAACAGAGACATAGAATGAGTCAGGCGAGCAATTCAGTGAATACTGAATTTGCCTGTGTTTATTTTCCTTATGCGTATGTACCCAATCTAAAGGGAACGGGAGAAGGCAAAAGACTGCTTTACCACGATACAAAGAACAGACAGAGCAATTGCCTCATCAATACCTGAAGCATCAAGTAATGATACCCGAAGTTCAGTATCCTGTTGTTTATGCAGGACATGTAGCAACCACACCTTAGGCTAAGCATCCTGTAGGAAGCCACTCCCTGGTTCAAACTTCCTGTCATATCCTTAAAGGAGCCTGAATAGGCCTGAACTCTCTGACCTTAGGTCAAGGTGGAACAGCCCCACTCCTGTGGGTTTCCACACCACAGTGCCTGGTTTGGCACATGCAGCCACGTACATAGCTCAGCACTATATACATTCTACGGAACAGTTACCTTCTATCATTTTCACTTTCCTACCCGATCCCAAAGCTAGCAGTTCTTCAGGTGAAAGAAGCATTGCACATATTGACCAGTTCCATGGGCTTTCATTCCAACTAACCATTTGGATCACTGGAATCCTTATTCTCAGAAGCAGTCTACTCTGAGGAATCTTTTTCTCTTCTCTACTTACGAATTCATAGCTGTGTTAATTTAGCAACCCTCCTCATTATACAGCTTCTGCGTAAGTTATATGGACATGATGAACGATAAATCAGATGGCCAGGCCTATATTGCTCATGACATTTTAATAGTATTAATCTGGGGTAGCTTTTAATTGTCCATTCTACAACATTTAGTGCTACAAAGATATAGATGTTTCCATTATTCTAATTGTATTTCAAATAAATGTATGGCTCAAATTCTCCATCTAACCCTCTTAAACAAGGCTAAATTAGAGATGTCTCTACTCATGAAAAATGAATTATCTTACAGCAAAATCTTGATTAATAGCATTGGAAAGCAACAGAAATCTCAATGAACTGTACATTGCCTGTTCTTAGTTTGTCAGAAAATGACATGAAGGAAGGATGGGCATGCCTAGACTCACTGTGAAATTAAAAAGCAAAGTTTAAAAAGATGCAAAACCAACATTCAAATGACCCTTTTTTTCTGCCTTTTGTTCTGTAATATCCTTAAGGGATAAACGGATGCTCAGGTGACCTTGTGGTCCTGTATGATTGTCAGTTATAAAACAAAATCTAGGGAATCTTAAAAGTCTCTATTTTCAAGGCAAGAAATGTATTACTGTCTTTCTAATGCACATTCCCACAAGACTGTGAAGACAAACTGAGTTAATTTTGAAGTAATCAAATCAATTAATTTCCAAGGATAATCAAATCTCTATTTTAGTAATGGCATATATTATCACATGTAATAGAAAGTGTGAAGATTTTAGGTGTTGATACCTTGCATAGTGAACATGAAAATTTTTTGACTATTTTAACTGGGACTCCTCAATTTCTAATCTTTTTTAAACACAGGACAAAGAGTGTCTTTAGATGTCTCCAGTTGTGCTATCAGATGGAATCAACCATGTAAGCAGGGTTCCTACTGCAGTAACCAGGCCACAAAGCTTTCTTGTCCTTCTGACAGGAGAACTCAGTATATTTTTGTTTCAACACTAAATAGTCTCAGAGAAAAGGTTGTAAATCTTCCAAAAAAACTCTAAGAAACTTTTCAGTTTTATCTCCCCATCTGGCTACCTCTTCCTGAGATTTTTGGTTGGTATCAAGACTTAGTACCAATTATTTGGGTCCAAGTTTGAAAGGAGCTCTGGCTTGCTTACTTCAGAGTCAAAAGCTTGAGGGGACAAGACCAGTATTCCGGTCCAGAAAGGCAGATTGCAGAAGATTTACAAGGGTTTAGGCAACAACAGGTCACTGGTCCAGGGAACAAACGAAGACCAAGAGTTTGAAATCAGAGCTTTGAGGTCAATGGCTCCAGACAAACACCTGCAAGGCAGTGCCAAGTGTATGTGAGCCCAAACAGAAAGAACATGCCAGGTGAAGTAGCTAGCTACTCAGAGAATTCTGGAAACTAAAGCAGATGGGAGAATTTGATAGAAAGAAAGAATCTGGAATTAGATGACAGGAAAATACCAACGGAAAGGCAACTGATTGTTGAGCTTTCAGATTCGTGATCTCTCTGAAATCCCTAATCTCCCCATTTCTGGTCATTTGTACAGTGCTCTCCCCTAATCTGGCTTATTGTATCACTTCCATAAACCCCGATTGTCCAGAAGTCATTGTAGTAAGTCTTCTTATGCAGAAGACTCCCTTTCTGGACCACCAGCTACCACTCTCGAGGCAGTGCATGTGAGATTCCTTCATCAGTTGAAAACAGTGTATTGGATAGCCCAGGCTTCCTCAAACTGTTCAGAGATACCTGAGAGCATAGGAGCACTCCTTAAAAGTGTCACAGTCAGTATTAGATCAAAGCAAATGTACGGAAAGCCAGCTCCCTTGTTTATTGCATACTCTAGAGTTTGTGGCAGGATTCAACTGAGTGCATATGATGGAAGATATTTTTGTCACCTTGACCCGAGCTAGCTGTCTAGCATAACTGAGAGAATCAATTGAAAATATTAATTGAGGAAATGTCTCCATTAGATTGTTAAGGACTGATGTGCAAGGGCCCAGCTTCCTGTGGGTTGTGCCACACATGGACAGGTAGTTCTGGATGGTAGAAGATGGTTGGCTGAGCAAGTTACGGAGTACAAGCCAGTAAGCACTACTCCCCCATGGCCTCTGCGTCAGCTCCTACCTCCTTGTTCCTGCTCTGCTTCAGTAATGAGTTCTTCAAGTGAATAAACCTTTTCCTCTTCAAGTTGTGTTTGGTCAATTTGTTTATCTCAGCTTTAGGGAGCAATCTAACACAGTGAGGGTGGTTGCCAGCCAAGCCATGTCTTTACTGATCATTTGCTTATGAAAATGATCACCTTTCTGTGTCCTAAGAGAGCTTGCAGGTCCTCTTCTTCTCCCTCCCTCTCCCTCATACTTTTTCTCCCTTACCCTTCTCTCCCTTCCTCTTATTCTTTCCCCTACCCTTTCTTCTCTTTGCTTCTCTTTCTTTTTCCTCCTCTCACTGCACTTTTTTTTTCACCTCAAGCTCCTTTTTCTTGTCTCTTTTTTCCCCTAGGAACTAAAAGACATTCTGACTCTATTTGCTGCCTTGAAACCTAGGTGAATATTATCATTTGACTTAGGAAAATGACATGATTTGCCAAAGTTATATTTTTAATTTCATTCTAGAATGAGGAAATTTCACATCATTCAAACAAATGAAATTCATATCAAAGAAAGAAAATGAACAAGTATTCTTAAAAAGGTTTTAGTGATTGACTGTTATGCTGATTTTTCCATAAATTCATCATGGAAAAATGTTTGGGAGACCCTGAAAGGGAAGTTATTAAAAAAGACTCTAAGGAAATTAGGATATTTAGAAACAGCTATGACTGCATATAATTATGAACTTGATGCACTCTAGAGTCATGGAGGAAAGGAGTGTCCAGAAGGACTGTGTAGATCAGGTTGACCCAAGGGCAGCTTTGTCTACAGAGTAAGTTCTAGGAAAACCAGGGCTATACAGAAAAATTCTGTCTTGGAAAACAAGGAGAAGGGAAAGGGGAAGGAGAAGAGGAAGTGGTAGGGGAAGGGGAAGAGAAAAAAGAGGAAGAAGAAGAAGAAGAAGAAGAAGAAGAAGAAGAAGAAGAAGAAGAAGAAGAAGAAGAAGAAGAAGAAGAAGGAGAAGAAGAAATCCTAATATAGTAAGGTAGTAAGATGCTGGAGTGGTCTCTTCTGAGGAGAGTTGCTTACATTTTAGGTGATACTGATGAAAGAATCTTTCTGATTGTGGGTACACATGGGTTCGTTTGCTACGTGTATGTTTGTTTCTTTCTCATTGCTATGACTTAGTAGCTGACAAGAAGCAACTGAAAGGGAGAGGCAGTGAGAAATTTGTTTTGGTTCAAGGTTTGAGGGGGTTCAATGCATCGTGATGGGAAAGGCATGGTAGTAGGAAGTAGTGGTGGCTATGTTTTTGTAGGTTATGAACCCTCCGTTCTCAGCCACCAACAATCTCTTTCCTCTGCCCCCACTTCATTAAAGAAGCCATGGTCTCCCTAAACAATATGAGCAGTTGGGGACCAAATGTTTAAATCCACAAGTCTGTTGGGAGCATTTTCACTTACAAACCATAACATGCTTTTCATAAGACTCTAATTTCCTGAACTCTGTTTCCCCAATGTGACAGAGAGTGCTATGGACTCAGCATATTTCTGAGTATCATTGCTATGGGCTTCAGAAAGCAGAAGGATCTGCGTGTGAACTGCAAAAACCAGAAGTCTCCCAATTCCAGGCACTTGTGTCATTGGCTCTGTATGAGCCAATAATTTGCAAAGAAATAACTGCTGCTTTAATTTTTGAGATAAATCTCATGGATTCCAGGTTGCCTGTGAACTCTATATGTAGTCTAGAGAGACCTTGGACTTCTCATCTCTCTGCCTCTACTTGACAGTGCTGAAATCACATGTCCAGTTGCTGTAGTCCTGGGTATGTAACTCAGGACTCCAGGCATGTTGGGCAAGCACTCTATGGCTGAGCAACCCCCCGAGCTTGGAAGTCAATCTAATAGCTTCTTACTAAGTTACTTATTAAGAACACTTTGGACATGTGATGAACCATTCCTAGGAGTTCAGAATTCGAAGTTTAGCTTCTAGGAAGTCTTCAAACAAGGAAGCAATGTGTTTTCTTTTTCTAATAGAACAGATTTCCTCCCTTTGCACACTGATCTGAATACAGCCCAGAGATGGGGGAGGAAAGGGCAGCAGAGTTGGCTGGGGGAGATAAGAAGTCTCAGAAACAACAGTGTATGACTACTACTTGCCCAGCTTCATCTGAGGGCTGATTCTCCCCTTTCAAGCTCCGGGAGAAAGCACTCATGAAATAGATGCTCTGCTTTCTGCAAGTCTCTGCTTTTAATCCCCGTATCAACCAGTTCCCTGGCTCTAATTACATGGCTTTGCACATCCTTGAAGTAAAGATAAATCTCTTTTCACAGGAGAGATCTTTCTTCTCTTAAACAACAGCTCTGGAGGAAACCTTAAACATTAGATCAAGAGTCCACTTGGCTGTCTGTGCTGGGTCTGTACCCTGCTACTGCTCATTCTAATTGCTATGCAGTATTATCTAACCTTGAAAGGAGTCTGCCTTGCTTTTCTTTCCCACTGCATTACATGGAATCATGGCACAAACAGCCCAGCCGAGTAACTGGAGTGATCTGATGTGAAATATTAGCTGATACGAGAATTCTGCAGGAAGAACTTCTCAGTCATAAAAGAAAACTCTGTTGGAAATATACATTGGAGAAATAAATTGGAAGATGGCCTTAAATGCTTTTGAGTAGGTCCCAAGGAATAGGAGAAGAAGCAGAATGCAGAAAATGATAAACAAAACTTTCAAGGCTGACTCAATAGGAGACTCTTAAAATAGCTGTGAATTTCCCTCCTAACACCCAGTGGGCTGCCAATAGCAAGACAGACAAATCGAAAAATTAGATGCTGCTAGGCAGGATCCAAATAGATCTATAACATTGCATTCTGAGTGGAGGCTTAACCATTGTCTGAATTAAATGATGCTAGACAGAAAAGATTACATCTGCCCTGGATAGCAGAATGCCAGGGTTCTCTGAAAGGTACTTGTAACCTGAGCTCCTATGATGTGGTTGATGGTCTGATGTGCTCTAAGGATGCCAAGATGAGAGACATAGCTCTTGCCAACATACAGAAGAGGAAACAGGAGTTTAAAATAGTCAGCACAGTATACTTGGGAAAGGATTCTAAAAGTAATATATATGTACCATGGGGAGACCTAGGGGGCAACACTTTTCTACTAATAGGGTGCTGGAGAAGCTGATTCCTGGGAGCCTTGTGGAATACGCTGAAACTTCCAAGCTTAAAACAAATCCGGGGGTTCAGAATCACCTGGGAATGAGACGGCTGCTGTTTCTGGAAATAATGAAGGCCAGTCTAGCTGAAATACTAAAAACAGGAGGCTGTGAAGAAATAAATCCTGAGCTGGTGAAGAGGGGCAGATCTTGAAAGACATTTTGTGCGATGCTGAGAGGCATGGATATCATCCTGAGAGCTGTGCTATGGATGTGGTTTACAGCTAGGTTTCATTCTTTGTTTCCCTTCCCTTGTCATCTTCAAGTGACCGTGGAAATGGTTAGCTGTCAAACACATGCAAGGCATGATATCTACTTTGGACCTTCAGTTAATTCAAAATTGCTTACACTTTTATTTATTTATTTATTTTTCAAAATTATTTATTTTGCTTATGCATATGTGTGAGACATGTCATGTGTATGGTAGTGTCTGCAGAGGCCAGAGGAGAATGTTGGGTCCTTTGGAACCGGGGTTACAGTTAGCTATGCGTTGTCTCGTGTGTGTGCTGGGAACTGAACTGGTGTCTTCTCCAAGGCCACCATGTACTCTTATTTTGAGACATCTTTCCAAGATTGGTTACATTTTATATACCATAATTTCAATTTGTCTCATAATTTGAATTATGCTTCTAGACATCATAATAATTTTTTATGTCTTAAAAAGATTTTAGGTCAATTATCAATTATATACAATGTGTTTCAACCAGCAAAAATCAGTCTTCATAAATATTACTGACTACTGGACTGATGGTGTAAGTCAATGGCAGAGCACTTATCCAGCACTGGTGAAACCATGAATTTGAACTCAGCACTTGAAAAAAATTAGTTGTCAAAGTGAAAGATTGTGCTTCCTTGCTTATAGCTTTTGTAATGCCATACACTCAACAATTTGACTCCTAAGTATTTTTTTGTGTTGTCTCCACAGATGAGGCTCTTTGTAATGAGAGTTTAATTTCATTTGAGATGTTTAAAAGACTGTACAAAATATTGAAAACTAAATTCCAAAGATCAAAGATTTGCTGCTTTATGCAGCTACGTCTGATAAATATTTCTTAAATAGCTTTTTTTTTTTTTTTTTGCTGCCTTTGGTAGTATGCCTAAACAGTATTGCGATAACATCAAAAACAGGGCAGTCATTCATTTAGTCTGAAAAGCTACAGATTTCTATATTATTTATGCTGAAGTACTCTGACAGATCTCTTTCTGTTTTCCATTTTCTTGCAATTGCTGCTCTTTTAAATTGCTATTTTAAAAATCATGTTTCTATTACTTTCGGGCTTCTTTTTTAGCATGGTTTTTCCGAAGGGGAAAAAGGACAGAAAAGAGTTTTGATCTGAATTTTACTAGCAGTAAGAGCCACTGATTGAATTAAAAATCACAAAACATGGGAGCTCTGGAACTAGCTCAATGTTAAAGGTCTATACTGCTCTTTTGGGGATGACCCATGTTTGATTCACAACCCTCACATTGACAGCAACTTCAAGGAACCCAATTACCTCATTAGTCACCATGGACTACTGAATGGACATTTGCACACTCCAAAAACATGCATGTAAGTAAAATTAAGATCATAAAACATTTACCTGCAGAGAGATTAGAATTCTTGCAGACTCTAATATGGCAGTAAATTTCTTTTGTTGGAGGAGGGCCCACTTGTTCATCCTGGCTGTCCAGAACCGAAATAATCACACAGAAACTGTATTAATTAGATCACTGCTTGCCCCACTAGCTCTAGCTTATTATTGGATAACTCTTACATCTTTATTTAACCCATTTCCATTAATCCATGTATCGCCACATGGCTGTAGCTTACCAACAAGATTCTAACTGGCATCTGTCTCAGGCGGGGGATCCAAGACTTCTCTCTCTGCCTCTTCTTCCCAGCATTCTGTTTAGCTTTCCCCGCCTAGCTCTGTTCACCTATAGCTCTGCTATAGGCCCAAAGCAGTTCCTTTATTAACCAATGAAAGCAACACAGAAGGACCTCCTACACCATTCCTCACTATTAAATTTGTCACCAGGTTCTGTGTGAACTCAACATGTGTGTGTGTGTGTGTGTGTGTGTGTGTGTGTGTGTGTGCATGTGCACCAGCATGGCATGCTTTGTGTGTGTGTGTGTGTGTGTGTGTGTGTGTGTGTGTGTTTGTTCAATGGCTCAAAACCCACATAAAAGCACTTTCTTCATTATCACACTGAGAAATTGCTATGCTTAATAAATAACTTCCCAACCCCTATCATAGAAAGAAACTCCAGTGAAACTTAGAAGGCTGCACATGAAATGCAGATAGGAAAGTAGGAAGGCACTTTCTGAGAAGGGCTCCAGTGGGAGATGAAGGGGACAGATGGGGAAATGGGGGTGAAAAAGACTAAAATTCTTTATTTGAATGTATGAAACTGTCAATAAGATGTGTAAACCCAGGTAAAAAAGCAAGCACTAGTAACCTCAGCACAGGAGAGGTGGAGACAGGACTGAGGTTTACTTGTCATCCAGTGTGGCCAATGCAATGGGTTCTCAGCTCCATGAGGGGTAGCTATTGAGGAAGATACCTGGCTTCTACACACACACACACACACACACACACACTTGATTATACACGTGTTTGTACCTGTACAAACACACACAAAAAGTTAGCTTATTTATTTTGATTCAACAAGTATTATCTCATGTAAATAACATTTTTTTCCCGAGTTACAAAGGAAAATAACAGCTAATAAGCCACCAATCTGATAGAATATGAAAGAAGTTTTATTTCATAGTCTTGTAAGTTTTTTTTTATATTTTATGCCAGTTCCATGCAAGTATACAATCTTCGCTATATCTGTCCCTGTTAATATGACTGTTTTAGTGAAATTTGTGGTTTATGAGAATGATTCAAGCAGAGAAGGGATTTTTTTGTAGGACTATAGGAAGAATGTTAAAAGAAAACAATGCTGTAGACTGTGACCTCAGGAAGGTTGGCTTTTAGTATGTTACTGAGAAGCAGATGGGAGAGGTCAGACTCTAGCTTTCCAATGAGCATGGTGCCTCCACTTTCTCTGTATTAGGTCAGCCATTTCAATCAGGAGTCACCAACTCTCTCTATGCCAGAGGTTAGTGATTTGTAGAACTGCACAGTTTTTTTTCTTTTCTTTCTTCTGATTGTTATTATTTCAGAAGTACACCAACCTCTGACCATCATCAACTTCTAAGGGTTGTACTTTACACTTTTGATCTGTGCTCATCATGTTGTCGCTGTGGTAAATTGTGTGTATGTGTGTTAGAAAAAGTAGATAACACCACAGACTCAGTCTTTTGAAGTGAAGCTTTCTCAATCAAAGTAGTCCAAAGACTTTCCTGATATACCCAGAAAGAATATAATTTAAGCAATTTATCTACTAATTTTCACTAATATATTTGCTGTATTGTTTATTCATTCATTCATTAATGGTTATATGAATTAAGAACTGAAATTTTGGGGGCTGGAGAGGCTTCACTCACTTTTCTTGCAGAGGACAGGAGTTCAGTTCCCAGAATCCATGTGGTGGGTAAAAACCATCCGTAACTCCAGTTTCGTCTGGCCTCCACAGGAACCAGGAACAGGCACTTCCACAGTACACAGAAACATATCAGGTAAAACACTAACACTCATCAAAAAAAATGTTTGAAGAGCTAAAATTCTGAGACAAGGACTAGATTAGCCACATTTTGGTACATAGTAGAAGAGTTTTGAAGAAGGACATTTCTACTATAAATTAAAAAAAATGTCTCACAGCTAAGTATGGTGATATACAATTTTAACCATAGCTATTCAGGTTCTGAAAAATGAGAACCATGAGTTGTAAGTCACTGTAGGCATCTCAGTAAGACCACAAACTCAATAAGTCAATACATTTTAAGACAAATTAATTTCCTACAGCTCTCTTAAAACATATTAGGAGAATAATTTCAAACATGAATACTTAAAGACTTTTAGGAGAACAAAATCTTCTTAAGTATCTTCTTCAGACATGAAACAGCCTAAAGCAGATTAATAGAATCTGGGTGGCAAGGATGGGGTCAGGGGAGTAGCTCAGTGTGTAATGTGTACTTGTATGAACATACCCTCATGTAGCACAATGCCATATGTGGATATATACAGTGGAAAATTCCTTAAACATACATTTCAATAAATCTGATCTTTAAGGGACAACAAGGGAGTAATATAAGGAACACAAGATTGCAGAGATGGCTTCACAGTCAAAGACACTTGTTGCTATTTCAGAGACTAAAGTTTGTTGGGTGAATCACTACTGCCTATAACTCCAACTACAGGGACTCAGACAACCTCTTATTCTAGCTATCACAGGCGTTATACCATGTCCCTATCCATACAGACACATACATATACATATTTCAATATATAATAAATCTGTAAGATACAAAAGCATATATTGGTCTACTTTCCTCATGTTCCAAACATCCTTTCAAGGACAATTTCTAGTGAATTTAACACTCAATGATGTCTAGCGAAAATTTAAATATAATATTACTATTTAAAAGCTTGGAAATTTAAGCTTATGTTGGGGCACTTACTGCCATAGACACAGAAGCTGAGAAATCAGGCTGACAGTCCCACTTAATATAGTGACATTTCATTTGTATTTTAATAAATAAAGCTTGCTTTAAGATCAGAGAGTAAAATAGCCCCACTGGTCAGCCTTAAAGACCACTGATAGCACAAACCTTTAATCCTAGTAGCCAGACTAGTTGCCATAGAAACCAGGCAATACATGCCTTTAATCCTAATGGTGCACACCTTTAATTCCAGCCCCCAAATGGGAGGAGACAGCTCTCAGACACAGTGTCATTCTGAGATTCATGGAGACAGGATTGCCATTTTTGGACTGAGGTCTAGGTAAGAGTCAATGACTAGCTGCTTTCCTTTTCAGGTCTTCAGGTTGAACCCCAATATCTGTCTCTGGGCTTTTATTAATGGTGCTTTACTTCATGGTTAGAAGTGCAAATGGAACTTTCTCATTTGTTTCAGTGCCTCAAAAAGTACTAACAATGTATCAATTTGGTAAGGACTTCCTTCCAGGTTTCAGCATGATTAATTTAAAATACTGTGGGAGGAAGAGACAGTTCCATGCTTAAGGGTGTGTAGTGCTTCTGCAAAGGACTTAAGTTTAGATCATAGTGAAATGGATTATTAAAAATACTGCAGGATCCCCAGGGGCAGCAGGCAGCAGAAATGCTGCAGGTCTCCAAGAAGTGGCAGCTGGTTCTGAGAGCAGCCAGTCCCAGATAGGGCCAGCTACAGGTTCCTGAGAGGTGGCTGGTCTAGGGCAGAGAGACATATGGTGACAGGTAAGAGACAGAGGCAAGAGTGATGTTGGATATTTATTCAGTGGGCTATGGAGGAGGAAGGGAAAAGGGGAGAAGAGCAGAGGGGAGAGAGAGAGAGAGAGAGAGAGAGAGAGAGAGAGAGAGAGAGAGAGAGAGAGAGAGAGAGAGAGAAGGGAGAGACAGAAAAGGGAAGGGGAGAAATGGTAAGAGGCAGAAGCTGCCTCTTCAAGAGGGGGATGGAAAAGAGAAGGAACTAAAGCTGAAAGCAGAAGACCAGCCTGTCTCAGCAGAGAGGGAGGGAGTGGGCGTGGTTTGTCTCTTAAAGGGACAGAACAGATCATTGCGTTCCCATCTTTTTTTCTATAAAAAAAAAAGTGGGAGGTTAGGCACCACAGGTTAAAGAAATTGGGACAGCAGATTCTCAAGACGTCTTACTGCTCATTTCTGGGCGTTATCTTTGGGATGAATCTGAGAAGGCTGGGTGCTGTTCATATCCTGGCATAGCTGGTCTGTTTGTTCCTGTCCAGTGTTTGTGGTATGGAAATGTCTGGTGTCTCTTACACCTGTTTAAAGTATTGACAGAACAGAGGACAAAGTTATGTTTAGGATAAAAATATTTTAGGACCAGGAAATTGAGTGGGGGGTATCTGACCTGTTTAAGGTGCATCCTTCAATTTGGCTCCCTGAAATTCACAAGAATTTTTTTGGGGTTTGTGAAAACAGAAGTTTTAGACATATATATTATATAAACAGTAACATATTTATGTCAGAATGACTGTGACAGATGTTTTTTGCACTATGAAAAGTATTTTTAAGACTATGGAAGGCAGCATGAGGGAGAAGTTTGATAACTTGTATTTGTCCTCACACCTTTATAACTTGCAGGTCTTGTATTTATATTTTACTGAAATTTGGTTGGTGAGGCTGTCTTTTTAAACTTACAAAACCTCTCAGCTGTCAAACTGCATCAGAGATCTTCGGAAGGATAAAATTTTACTTGAGTTATTGATTAAAAATCAACAGAGAACTTACTTGGTTGGCATGCAGAGCTACTCCTCAGGGTCCTCCATGGTCACTGAAGGTTGTGTTTGTCTTCTGCTGTTTAGCACACGGCCTGCCAGGCTCCAGAAAATCCTGTGGGCTAAGAAATCTGTATGAAGACAAGTCTAACTTGACCTGAGCAGGTAGGCTGTCAGTTCCAGTGATTCTGTCCACTTCTGGAGATCTTTAGTTTAGATGAAATGGAATTTTGCCCAGTGGTCAGCACTTAGCAGTTGAAGCAAATTGCCAATGGACATTGTTCTGTGTCCATTTGTCTTCTGTCTTCTTTGGAGGAAATAGAGTGCTGCTGCTAGGAGCCAACCTGTCTCTTTTTGTTAAGAAAATATTTTAAAAATTAAATTTTTAAATGCCATATTTCCCAGATCTCTGAGTAGTTGAGGGCTGTTTATCAGGTGTAACTACAGTACAGAATCTTCCTGGAGAGCTGGATCTGAGTATGACTGTACTGGCTCTTAACTTAACAGGTAAGATTTACACTCTTAAAAGACAGAAAGAAGAAAAAAACTGCTTGCGATAGAAGGTTAACAGCAGAAATGACAATAGTAGAGAACAGCTTAATAAATTTTAAATGAGGATTGGATTAAATAAAAAGTATTTTTGTAAGAGATTAAAAGTACATACCAGTTTAAAACATGAGTCTTATTGTTTTTGTACTCTGAAATGAGATGCAATGAACAAGTATAACATTAAGCAATAGGGGTGTTTAAGTTACATGTATGACTACACACACAGAGTGAACGGGAATTGGGCAAAGTGGATGCTCTCACTGGGTCCTACCAAAGGCATGCCACTGTGTAAAGCACATGCAACACAGTCAACAAGAGGAATTTAGTGAAAAAAAATACATAAACTGCAGCACAAGGAAGGGTATACTTCAGTAAAGATGGGAGAACTTGGTCACCTGACCTGGTTTTCAGTTAAGATGGCGTTAAAGTCACCCATGTAATAGAGTTAACACTGGGGAACCAGCCAGGAAATACCTCAGCAAAGATGGCAGAACTTGGTCACCTGACCTGGCTCTCAGCCAAGATGGCGGCAAAGTCACCTGACCTCAGTCAAAATGTCAACAGTCACATGTTATATGGAAAAGCAATAATTTTTTAGCTGCAAAGATTTTAAGCTTAATAAGAAAGACCTAGAGACATGATCTGCCCTGTTTCTGAGCCACCATGCCACAAGCCACAGAGGGAAGCAAAAGGCTGGAATTGAAAAAAGCTGCCTTGTGGATCTGGCCAATCTCATTGGCAGTACTAGTGGTGGCAGGGTCCATTTGCCTGTGCACTAACAGTAGTTAAAAAACTCCCGCTGACAGTAGTTAGAAAGCTCCCATAAAAGTGGAGCTGGTGGGACACCGGCTACGTGAGGGTAAGAGCTGAAGAAGAAGGGCATTAAGGCTTATGGTTTTAGGGCCTCTAAAAGGCTTCCATCCCAAGGTGGGGGGATGGACATGGATGGCTTGCTACCCACAGCTGAAATGGTGAAAACCTGTGAACAGCAACACCACAAGGTACACAGTAAGATGTTTCTTGACTGTGGGCTGGATGTGAATCAGCGCATGACCTTCACAAGACCCATGAAAGGGTGTTCCCCCAGGTCATGAGTGGGAAGGTAAGGCCTGGCTGAATCTGGTTGGACAACTGGGAACCCAGAGAGGCCAGAGGTTGCTCAGAGCAGCCTTTCAATGTCAAGGGAAAAAAGAAAAGAAATTCAATGGAAAAAAAAAGAAAGAAGAATCTGAGGGACCCTGGGCCCCCAGTCATGGGTGGATTGGCCCTGGGCCATTCCAAACACAATTTCAGCTAAGGGAAAGCAATCCAGAGATGAATGTCAACAAAGGGCAAAACCGTAGCCTTGAAGACCATGGTTTGGGACAGTTCCCCCATTTCTAGGAATACCAGAGGATTGCCAGAGCTCAGCAGTCAATTCCTCAGGTTCAGAGAAATAATTCAACTGACCAGAATTGGGGAAACTCACCAATTGAAGCCAGTGGTATGAGTAGAAATCATGCTCAGGCATATAAAACACATGGTTGTTGCTGAAAAAAAAAAATACCTGCTTCAGGATCCTGATCCCGGGAGAGGGACTTGGGGTGGGAGAGCCTATCCAAGTCATGGCACCAATGAAATGGATTATTAAAAATGCTGCAGGATCCTCATGAGTGGCAGGCAGCAGAAACACTGAAGATCCCCAAGTGGTGGCAGCCGGCCATGTGGTGGCAGGCAGCAGGTGCTGACAGCAGCCAGTCCCAAGTAGAGACAGCTGCCTGTCCCCAAGCAGTGGCTGGTTCAGGGCAGGGAGACACATGACAGTGGGCAAGGGAGACAGACATGGATAGGCACTCCATACAGAGTGAGGTTGGATATTTATTCAGTGGGTTACGGAGGGGGAAAAGAGAAGGGGAGAAGAGTGGGGGGGACAGAATGGGGGAAGCGGAGAAGTGGGGAGAAGCAGAAGCTGCCTCTTCAGGAGGGAGAGGGAAAAGAGAAGGAACTCAGACTGGAAGCTAAAGATCAGCCTGTCTCAGCAGATAGGGAGGGAGTGGGTTGGCTTGTCTCTTAAAGAGACAGAACAGATCATTACACATAGTGCTTATGTCAGGCAGCTCTCATGCCTTAACTTGAGCTCCAAGTAATCTGGGGCCCTCATCTAGTCTCCAGAGTCACCACACTCACATACACATAAGAAACAGAATATGTATACCTGAAACAAATTTGTTTTATGGTTCTCTTTTGTTATTGAAAATAGATCCTTTCTCATACAGTATATCCTGATTCTAATTTCCCCTCCTGAAAACCTCCCAACTCAAGATGCACTCCCTTTCTGTCTTGCATTATCTTTTAAGAGATAAACCCTGACTGCTCTTAGGGTTGGAGAGGGAGAAGGAGAGGGAGTGGGGGAAGTGAGAGGGTGTTGGGAGGAGGGTCGGAAATGGAAACTTTTATAAATTAATAAACTTTTATATAAAGAAGGATGAGTATTTGTGTTATGTGTGTTTGAGTAAGCCTTTTAAGAGACAAAGTATAGACAGTCAGATTATAAGCCACAAAAAGATGGAATGTGCACAGAGAATTTGGATTATGTATATTGTGTTTTCTTTTTTTTATTGACTGGAGAAAGATATTTGATTCTGGGAACTGCTAAAAAAGGTATCTTGACTTTAAAATATGGGTCTAAGGATATTTTGCTTTGGAAAGAGGTTCTGCTTTTGTTTCCACAGAAAATGAGAGCCTGTGGAATCATTCAAGGGTAATGTGGTTTGATGGACCAAGAGCCCCAGAAATGTCACTGTGAATATCTCCAAAAATTACTTCACCCAATAATTAGCAGGAAGTAGCCTGAAGAGAGAACTAGGCCCAAATTCCCTACTGGAGGTTGTAGGGCCGAAGGGGATGCCATAGGCAGTGGCAGTCCCAGGACCATTGGCAACTGTGACACTGGAGCTGAGGCAAGCCAGATACCCAGACTGCAGGGCTGCCCATCTGTGTGCAGCATATGGAGAGGTGGTGGCTAGAGCAGAGTTTTGTAAGAGTGGCAGCCAACTGCTGAGTGCTGATGTAGAGGTCCAGGAGGCAGTGATGGGGAGGCTGCAGCAGTCCTGGGCTCTGTGTGCCCAAGAGTTTGACCTGAAGGACCCACACAGCAGCCACAGAAGGTCTCCAAGCCCACCTGCTGCCCCAGCTCCCAGTGGCAGTAAAAGGCATGCATGTTGCTTGGGCCCAGTCAGTGTCCAGCCTGGTGGAGACTTTGGGACAGTGACTATGGTCACTAGGGCATTTTTCAACTTATTGCTATTATATTTGTGCCAAGCCCATGCCAGTTCAAACCCTTGCTCTATTTATATAGAAAAGAGGAACACACAGAATCAATAAAAATAAAAATAAAGAGATAACAACCAAACATGACAAAATAAAATATAATAAGATGAAGCAAAAACTTACATATTGAAGGAAATCCAACATGAAGAAAAGAGGCCCAAGAGCAGGCAAAAGAGTCAGAAAGTCACTGGGTCTCATAGTTACGAGTCCTATGAATGTACTAAGCTAATAATAGCTGTAATATATAGGCAGAGGCCTTGGTGCAGAGCTATGTCTGTACTATGCTTACTGCTTCAGTGTCTGGGAGCTCATATGAGTCTTGCTTAGTTGATTCAAAGGGCTATGTTCTCCTGCTGTCCTCTATATTCTTTCCATCTCTTCTTCTGCAGGGGAAGGATTTAATGGAGACCTCCAATTTAGACTTTGTCATAACAATGTCTGGTTGTTTATCTATGCATTTGTTTCCATCTGCTGCTGAAGGAAGCCTTGCTGATGATGACTTCATATGGCACTGATCTATGAGTATATCAGAATGTCACTAGGAATCATTTTACTGTTTATTGTTTGTTTTGTTTTGTTTTTGTTTTTATTTTTTGTTTTGTTTGTGTTTTTGGTTTAGTCCAGTAGTGTTTTACTATAGGTTTTTGGACTATCTTCTCTCTGGATCTTGGTTACCCAAGTAGTGTTTTGTTCCTTTTCATGGAGTAAGACTTAAATCAAATCTCACATTTGTTGACTATTCCCACAAGGTTTTTGCCACCAATTCCCTATTATATTTCTCAGGCAGGACAAATTGTAGGTCAGCAGTTTTATGGCTGGGTTGTTGTCCATGCTTCTCTTTCTATATCCTGCAGAATATATACCCAAACCAAAGAGACCAGAGCATAAGGGTGAGGCTTCACATAAGCACCAGCTAGACTTTTCTATGTACAAGGAGTTGTGTCAATGTTGTCCTCAGCAATGTGGCCCTGATGTCAGTTTGTGAAGGGCAACCTTTGTCTTAGCATCACTCTGGATTGTATTAGCATTACCATGGGCCTCCCTTGCCCAACAACTTAATGGAATGTAACTCAGACCCATTAAAAAGTCTTGCATGTCAACAAGTGTTATCCAGTTGAAACTCTCTATTTTCCATTACTGGGAGTCCTTATTAGTACTAACTTCATAGATTCTGGGAAGTTTCCACTATTCTATGTTTCTACACTACCCCCAAATACCCCCAAACCAATTTCAGTCATCTCTCTCTAGCTCTTTCCCTCCACTCCATCTCACTCCTCACCTGATTTCCCTTGCTTCCATCCCTCCCCTCCCCCAGTCCACACATAAAATCTATTCTATTTCCTCTTTCCCAGGGATATCCATGTGCTATGTGATAAAGTTATTGTAACCCTGTAAAGATTTGTTACTCATATTGATTTAATAAAATGTTGATTGGCCTGTAGCCAGGCAGGAAATATAGGCAGGGCAACAAGACTAGTTTAATTCCAGGAAGAGGAAAGGCTCAGTCTGCAGCTTCCACCCAGATGCAGAGGAAGTAAGATGAAAATGCTGCACTATGAAAAGACAGGATAGAAACTGTCATCTACAAATGGCACCCACCGTGGGACAACTGTATCCACATAAAACCTAAGAGAGCTTGAGAAGGGATTCTAGGCATAAAAGAACAGAGTTAAGCACAACTTCATGGTAGAAGCATTTTCTCAGATGGGTTATGTTTTCTAGAGGCAAGCAGAGACTCCACTCTTAAGAAAGGTGTCCTGATTCAGTGTTAGCAGCAAAGATCTTGCAGCTTTTTAAGAAACTCTGCCACCAAACACTGAAGTGACGTCTTTGAGCAGCCAGCATCAGGCTTCTTGGTGGACCTAAAAACTCCACAGAGTTGTGGTAGAAAACATGACTCCCACCAGTACCTCCACCATGAATCTAGACTCTGAGAAAGTCAAGGAGTGGGGCAGATCCAGCAGCAAACGCTGTGGCTTAAATCCTAGCCACATCGCTTAGCAAATTAAAGACTCATGTGGTCAGAAAAAGAGAGATATACAACAAAGACAGATGATTCAGACAGAACAAAAAAAAACCTCTAAACAGTTTACAGTGTGTTTAAAAATATATGTAGGCTTAAAAGAGAAAAGAAAATGGTTAGAGAAAGTCTTTCAAAGGAAAGAAAAGAAGGAAGAAAGGAAGAAAGAAAAGTTGGGTGTGGTGGTGCATGCCGTTAATCCCAGCACTTGGGAGGGAATGGAAGACTAATCTGTGAATTCCAGGACAGCCAAATATGCACAGAGAAACCTTGTTCAAAAAACAAAAAATAAAAATAAAACAAATATAGTTTTTATAAAGTCACATAAAGGTGGAAAACACACAGAGAATCTGGATTCTGTATGTAATTGTGTTGTCTTTTAATAGTTTGGCTGCTGAGAAAGGAGCTAACTGTTGCTAAAAGACATTTGATTATAAATACTACTAGATTAAGCCAACCTATTTAGTTTGAAATTGCCTTGAACTAAAAGTTCAACTAAGTCAAAGATATGTTAACTTGGAGAAGAGGTTTTGCTTTTGTTTCCATAGAAAATGAAAGACTGTGCATTCATTATGGGTTAAAAAAATCAGGTTTGATCAAGGAAGATCCCCTGAAAAATCTCTGATAGGAGAGGATGTCCCAGATGATCTAATGTTTCAGGGTACCTCTGTTGCAGTTTCCTCTGAGTTCTACATCCAGAACAGCCTCAAGGCTGCTGGCTGAGATGATCCAGCCTCATAGAATATTCCAGTCAGGACTTGATCATAATCCTAAATTTTCTTTGGGCCCCCATAAGATCATCAGCATCCCCAATCAGCAGGAAGTATCCTACATTCCCCAGAAATGGATTATGAATGTTTGTCCTTGTTTAGAATGTTGGCTACAAGTTGTTATGGATGATGGTCAGGAAAAAAGCTAAACAAAGGAGACTAGATTCAGAGTTCCAATTTTGAAAAGAAAAAAATGAAAAAGATCTGTGGGATAAAGCTCTTGAACCCTATAAAGATTTGTTATTCATATCGATTTAATAAAATACTGATTGGCCAGTAGCCAGGCAGGAAGTATAGACCGGCAATCATACTAGAAGTCTGGGAATTTCCTCTTGGAAAGGCTCAGTCTGCTGCCACCACCCACATGCAGATGAGAATGTTGCACTGAGAAAAGGTGGGACAGAAACTTCTGTCTACATCCATGCATGTTCCCCAGACTCCTACTCTTTACTTAAACTGGTCTATGAATTGAAACTTGGTTATCATTTACTTAATGACTAATATCCACTTAGGAGTGAGTATATAACACCTTGTCTTTCTGGGTCTGGGTAACTTCACTCAGGATGGTTTTTTTTAAGTTCATTCCACTTGTTCGCACATTTCACGATATTGTTTGATTTTTTTTAGTTTTCCATTTAAATATTTATACTTCCTTCCCTCTTCCCAATCCCCTTCCACTCCCCCACACCTCCTCTTCCCTCTCCTACCCTGCTTGAGAGAGGGCAGGGAACCCTGCCCTGTGGGAAGTCCAAGACCCTCCCCCTACATCCAGGCCTAGGGAGCTGTGCATCCATAAAGACTAGGGTCCCAAAAAGCCAGAACATGCCATAAAAACAAGTCCCAGTGCCTTTGTCAATGGCTTCTCAGTCAACCCCCATTGTCAGCCACAATCAGAGTCCGGTTTGATCGCATGCTCCTTCAGACCCAGTCCAGCAGGATTTGGTGAGCCCCCATTAGAACAGGCACACTGCCTCAGTTGGTGGACAAACCCCTCGCGGTCCTGACTTTCTTGCTCATCTTCTTCCCCCTTCTGCCTTTCAACTGGACCTTGGGAGCTCAGTCCGTTGCTCTGATGAATTTTTTAACAGCTTAATAGTGCTACATTATGCAAATGTACCACATTTGCTTTACCCATTCTTTGGTTGAGATTGTTAGCAGCTTGTGACTAGAGGGAGGTTAGAAGGGGTGGTCTGCCCGATCCCAGGAGATGTGGAAGGGAGTGAGGCTGCACTCAGTTGCTGTTGCAGCACTAGGAATGGACTGAGGCATTGTGTCTGAGTCTCAGAGAGATTAAAGCAAACTTTTCAGTTTTTAGTAAGCCTTTTAAAAGTTCTTTTAAAAATACTGACTGGAATAAATTGCTACCAGTTTAGACAACCTAAATGTGAACACCAAATAAAAATCAAAGCAATTAATGTGTCAGATATTAGCTACTATGAATGGGAGGGTGCAGAAAGAATGAAAGTATTGGGAATATCCAGGACTAAGAAAACTGAAACTATTATGCAAAGAGTGAAAAGTAAATACTTTATATAATAATGCATGGAAATTGCTCAAAGATGTTAAAAGACATGAAAATAAGTATAAAGCAATAATTTATTATGAGAATGAAACAAATTTGAGGAAATCTCAAGGGACTTTTAGAATTCATTGCCATTGAAATGAAAATCCTAAAGATTTGTAGGCGTTAATTAAAATAGCTAAAATAAATGGAATGGATAATATAAAATGTTTATCAGGACACAGAGAAAATAGGTGCAGTTTCATATATTTCTCATGGGAATTTTTAATCATGCTAATGCTAGGTCAGCATGAGGATGGATCCTGGCACTCCCACACTGCGGTGGCAAAATGATCATGCATTTGAAACTAGCCTGGGCTACCTAGTGTGACTCTATTTTATCAAGGTAACAGGCTTTGGGTGTAATTTGATCAGTTTTGCTTTGACTCGTATGCATAGATATTTTCAACAAGGTTCATCTTGACTTTCATATAGACTGGTAAATGTGGGAAGACCATGCCAGAGAACATGTGGGACGATCATGGCAGAGAACACGTGGGGAGACCAAGGCAGAGAGAACAGATGGGGAGACCACAGCAAAGAACAAGCATTGTAGCTGTTGGGATCAGAATCCTCTGCAGATTAGGAGACTCCACTTACCTATTCTTAGAGGCACTTTCAGTGTGGAATGCCTTCCCAGTTGATGGCTGGAATAATCTGATAAGATAGAAGGGTTTTCAAGGTAATTTTAATTTCTTTACAATAATTTTGAAGATTTTTACAGAAATAATTTTTAATACTTTTTCTTTAAAATGAGGAAGTTGAGCTAGGTGTGGAGGTGTAGGAACAATGCTAGGAAAGAGGAAGCAGAAGACTCATGCCTTGGAGATAAGCCCAAACCACATTCTGTGACCTGATTTCAGACAAAAACAAAAGCAAAATAGTGTAACTGCTGAAGAAAAAATTTCATTATCTTTTAGTGAAACTTAAAATACAATTACTATTTGACCAAGCTATCACAATATTGGAAATCTATCCAAGATAAATGGATTACATTCCCCAAATCCTGTATGCAGGCATGGGTGGCAGATTTGCTGGCTGCAACTCAGATATTCTACAGAGCATGAATGATTGACTAGATTCTGTTACAGCTGTGTGATGGAATAATACTTGGCAATAAAAAGAAAGTTGTGTCATAAACTCTGTATCATGCTGGGTCACATGAGCCGTTATCATACAAATAGATGAGGGATTTTCAGCCTAGCTCACCCACACCAGGCTCCCTTCCTTTACTTGCCCCTCTCCCTACATTTGGACTCATTCTGTGGACAGTTCTCCTTTTGTATCTGTGTTTACATGACTTTCTTATCTATTTAAAATCTAGGAACCACAAGTTAGAAAAATTTTATGCATTGTTTTGAGACTAACTCAATTCACTTAATGTGACCAATCCCAGATGTAGCATTTTCCTCTATAAAACATAATTTCCTTCTTATGTCTGAGAGAAGAGTAAAAATATGTGTATTGCCACACTTCCTTTGTCCATCTTCTGATGATGAACACCTATATTTGCTAGATGTATAGCTTTCAGGGGTTAATATCTAGAATATACAGAGGACTCAAATAGACAACAAATCGAACAGGACAGCCAAGAAATGGGTCAATGAAATGAGCAGGGAGTTCTCAAAAGATGAAATACAAATAGTCAATTAGCCTGAGAAGAATGATATACTAATTTGAACAAACACCTACATGGAATGGAAAGACATTGCTTACGTTGGAAAGACAATCACAAAAGATAACTATGCTGTGACTCCAATACATATCATTTTTGAAATAAAATTTATTTGTTTTATATTTATTTAACATTTCATTAGGAATTTTTACATATAATCTCTTCTTATTTTACATAGATATTCCCGTATCCACTCCCTTCCATACTCCCCTGCATTTCCCCTCACCCCCCATCCACTCCTCAGAAAACGTAATGTTTCCCATAAGGAGTCAACAAATTCTGAAAGATTATAACAGATTTGACTTGAAGAAAATAACCAAAAATGAGTTAAATAATATAAAATACCTGGTTGATAAATTGGAATGGTCTGAGATAGGTTGAGTTGTTGTCTCAGAGGAATACATCGTGAATGGAAAAAAGATATTATCACAAACTATAAGCTAAGAAAGATGGGTAGTGCATGCTCATATTTCCAGCATTTGGGAGGTGGAGGCAGGAGGATCGGGAATTTGAGTCCCATAGTGAGTTTGGGATCTGCATGAGCTACACATGCTCTGGTATAAAAAGTTGACATAATAATGAAAAATTGTGCGTGGCCAGCAGAAACGGATCAGTGTGCAAGGGTGCTTGCTGTCAAGACTGACAGCTACCAGGACCATATGGTAGAAGGGGAGAAGTCACTCCCACAGATTGAATTTTGATCTCTGCAAGTACACCCCCCACTCACATAATACATTGATTTAATTAAAACTTTTAAAGGTAAAAGACAATTGAAATGTATGGTGATTTCCCTAAAATCGTGAGTGAAATGGATTCTTTGATATGAAGAGTAAAAGAATGTAAACATGCAGAAAAGGCAGTGAATGCCAAAAACAGAAACACACACACACACACACACACACACACACACACACACACACACACACACACAGAGTTATAGAAAACATACTCATCTCACTTCTCACTTGGACTGTCAGAATAAGCACATGCCTGTGTGTTTGTCAAAGTATTCTCTGAGAGTCAATTCATGTACCCTTCATTGCCTTAAGCGGAGAGTAAGCTTTTCCAACAAAGACAGGTGCCTTAGTTTTGTTTATGCTGCTGTCATAGAATACCCTGATGACAATCAACTTAAGGGAAGACAGTATAGTTAAGCTCACAATCCTGTGTTAAAGTCCTTCGTGGTAGTGACAACAAGGAAAAAGGAACTTAAAGCAGTGAGTCCTTTCTGCAGTCAGGAACAGACAGAAGTGAATTTAGGCATGCCTGCTTTCTTCATCCTCCTCTCTACAGGTCTGCAGTTTAGGGCCTGAGTTCAGGAAATGATATTACTCACAATGGGTGGGATTCTACCTCAACTAGTGCATTCAAGATAATTCTTCAAAGATGTGCTCACAGGCCAACCTCATATAGATAATTCTTCACAAAGACTCTCTCCCCATGTAATTTTTAGCTTATGCTTACTTGACAATGAAAAGTAGTCACCATAACAGGTCAGTCAGCAGCCAAAAGAATATCCTCTTTAATATCCTTAGAGGTGGGGAAAAAAGGAAATCCAGAATTATAGCCCCAAAAAAGTGACATAGAAACAAAGACATTTGCAGGAAGACAAAAGACGTTTTAACACAAAAGCATTTCACTAAAGGAATTTCTAAAGGCTATTTCCCTCAAAGTGAAAGGAATTTTCAAAAGACTTGATAAGAATGAGGAGCATGAAAAAAATAGGTAATATGCAAGTCAATATAATGACTATTATATTTAAAAATAAATGACACCAGCAATGATATCTTTTTGATGTTTAATATCCTCCCATGTTACTTATGTAAGAAACTTTAATTAAACTCGACGTGCTGAGAAGAATGGATTCAATAGCAGTGAGAGAGAGAGTGATAGGCATAATAAATGATAATAACATATATATATATAAACATATATATGAACGAAACTGTAAAGGAATAAATAAGAATAAAATCAAACAAAGGAAAAGAATCAAATCTATAGATATTGCTGATTAATATTTCCTGTATGTCAGAAAGAGCTGATGAATGTTAGCATATCTAAATATAACTGAAGTTCTCTGAATTTGAGCATAAGTCACTTGTATCTATGAAGCTAGAGAAATGAACAAACTGGTTGATTGGAGACATAGACAATGTTGAATGGCAAACCCTCAGTGTACGTGTTCACTCAATCTGTAGTAACAAAATACCTGAATCTGCATGAAAGAAATGGTAGGAGAGTAGTTTTCTTCTGTTCTGGAGTCATCTGAGAACTGTGCACAAACATGGCAGGCTCTAAAGAGTGTGCTTAGTGCCTTAGATGGCTCCTGATTGGCTGTCATTCCCGTGTGGTCTTCTAGCCTTCGTGCACAGATGCTAAGAGAAAATAAGCAAGCAACAACTCATATCTCTTCTTATTAGGGCATTAAGCATGATCCAACACTCACAACCTCATGTAACACTGATTGTCTCCTAAGCATCTTATATCTGTATACTATCTCGTTGGAAGCTAGCTGTTTAAAATAGGATAATTGACTGATCACAAATATTCAGTCTACAACATCTACTGAAGAAATCAAAATAAATGGAAATGACTTCCACGTAGAAAGGGTAAGATACAGTGTAAGACACTGAGAATCCAACCAATCAAGAAAACATTTAATGGGAGTGTGCAACATTCCTTGTTTTAGAAACTGTTGCAGGCAATCGTGTTCTAAGAAGTAGCTAGATAATGAATTGCTTGAATGAGTACTGGAGAATACAGATAGAGAAAATGAAATTGGTAATTCTTGTGAATAACGAAAGAAAAAATGATATCTTATGGATGTAGGGAGACTGTTGATGGGATAAGATAATTTGCTTCCAGAGGACCTACATTTGGTACCCAGGGAATGGCTTTCAATGATCTATAATTCCTGGTTCAGGGGAGCTGGTATCATCATTTGGCCTCTGAGGGTACCCACAAACATGTAGTATATGTACACACAGACAAGCACATACACATATACATATTTAATAAGGACACAAATATACCTTAAAAAACACAATGATCTCTTAGGATGGTATGCGGGCACTGAGTTGAAGAATGAACAGATTGAAAATCTATAAAGAATCCCTGCAATTGTGCAGGGCTGGTCACAAGCATTTGGTGGAAGGAACCTGCATTTTTTTCTGATATTTCTAAGTTCAATTGTCATACACTTAACAGCTCAAAGAACATAAATGTGTTCCTTATAGTTATACATGGCAGAAAAGCTCTGTCAGTGTGGGCTGCAGCCAAGTGTCAGCGGTCCTATATCCTTTTCTAAAGCCTCAGTGGGAACCTTCATTTTCTGCTTGTCAGGGTTTGGGGCATAATTTGGTTCCTCACAGGTGTGACTTTAATGTCCATTATCTCCTTGTCAGCATATTGAGATACCCTTCGTCTTCAATAAGGCTGCCTGATCAGAAAACCCTTGGGTCCCGTCTTCTAATAGGGCAGTCAGTAGTTTTACTTTTTCCTCTGTTAACATTGACCACAAAGTACAGGCTAGTTCTCTTAATTTCAAGATGCATTAAATGAGACTAGTCTGGAGATTCCAGAGTCTTGCCCCGTCTTAAGGAAGAAATTCATCGTCATGTCTGCAAGGCCACTTACAAGATACAAAGTACCACGCACATGTTTTAGGAATTGGGATGCCACATGTTTGGGAATAATTCTTTCCCTGCTGCTATGACAGAATACTCTGGTAAAATCCACTTAAACAAGAACAGTGTTATATGGGCTCGCAGTTCAAGATTAAAGTCACTAGGAAGCCAAGAGTGGCCAAAGCTTGCTGGCGTCCAACTCGCATTGTCTATTTTATGTCATCCCAGAGCCCAGTCTGGAAACGGTGCTGCTCAAGGTGGGTAGGTCTTCCGACCTTTGGAGATTAGCTTTAATTGTCAACTTGATCCATCCTGGACTCACCTGGGACGAGAGTCCCAGTGACGGAGCATCTGGGTTTGATCGGATTGTGGGCTTGTCTATAAATAATGATCTTAAGTGAATTGATATGAGAGTGCTCAGTCAACAGTGTCAGTACTTTTCTCGAGACAGGGACTTCTGTGATGCCTTGGAGAAATGAAGCTTAGCATAACTGAGTGAGCTGTAAGCATGCCTTGATTTCTCTATGCTCATGAGTGGCTGCAACTGCCTGCTTCAAGTTCCTGCCTCTGTCACTTCCTTTTCAATCATGGACTAGAACCTAAAATTGTAAGCTAAAATAATTCTTCCCTCCACTAAGTTGCCTTTTGTGCAGTTATTTTATCACAGCAACAGAAATGGAACTAAGATACTATTTCGACTACTGCAGTCAAGAGAAAGCCCACAGGCATGCCTGGAGCCTGACCCATCGCTCATGTGTGTTTGGGGGCTTATCTGCTCTGTGACTCCAGATCCTGCCAAGGTGGTGATTAACACTAACTGCCTCGTAGGACTAACTTAAAGGATAAAGCATAATTTAAGCTTGCTTGAAGTTTGTCAGAGGAGAACTCCAAAATGAACAAGATGGTGATATATGTCAAATTTACATAAAATCTCAAATATTCTATATTTTGATGTGCAAATAAATTTCACCCTGACAAGCCAGCTTAGTAGCAATGTGGTGTGATGAGATTGGAGTGAAAAATCGTATTCCAGGACTTGAGTAGCATAAGAAATCATCCTGAAAGTTTAAATGCATTCCAGAGGAAATGAGGACTCTTATTTGTTTGTTTGTTCTCCAACAAGAGTAAGAGATACATACATACATACATTAAGGGTCTAGAGAGATGGCTCAGTCAGTGAAGTGCTTGCTGGTCAAGCCCAAAGAGTGAGTTTGGTCCTCAGAACCTACACTACAAAGATCTAGGCATGGTGTCCTGTGCCTGTAAGATCAGCCCTGAAAAGTTTAAACAGAAGGATTCCTGGTGCTTGCTGGCCGGAAACGATAGATGAACCAGTGAGCTCCAGGTTCCATGAGAGACTCTGTCTCAAAAATAGGAATTGAAAAGGATTGAAGAAGTTACCCAACATGAATCTCTGTTCTCCACATGCAAGCACATGCATCCATACACAAATATGCATATGCACACACAGACACACATACACACACACCCGTCATACACACCCATCACATACACACACACACACACACACACACACACACACACACACACACACACCCTACACAGTCGCACGCTAAGACCAACACAGTTTGCCATTGAAAGGATGGGCTGAGGGTAAAACTAGAGGATAATATATTTTTAAAAAATTAATTTGAAGGTGTAACAAAATAAAGAAGATCACCACCTAAGAAGGCAGAAAAACGGGGCAGAATAAGCCTGTGAGTCAGAATTGGGAAGTCAGATTGGATCAGTCACGAAGAGGTGATATTTCTTAAATATTTAGAAACTGTGTGAGAGCTGGTGGCTAATAAATTGGCATCTTGAAATCAACTCTGCTGAGAGTATTTACCACAGACATGTCCCAAAGGTGTTCCCCAAGCAGAATCCTAGGATTCTAATGTGGTGGGAAAGAAAGTGTCATGGCTGCCCAGCGAACTTCAGACTGAACAAGATCACAATACATCTCAACATTTCCTGAGGTCTTGAATATTTTCTATTTTGTTGCTCAAATAAATTTTACTCTCTTAAGCCAGATATTTAGTGAGGTAGTGGCTGTGAGTAGCATTAGAAATCATTTTATTTGATTTTATTTTTAGTTTTTAAGGTGTTTGTAATTGAAATAGAATTACATCACTTCTTTCTCCATTTCTGCCCTCTAGACTCTCTCAGCTACCATCCTTTAGTCCCCTTCCGTGCCTTCCATGCACCCTCAAGTTGACAATCTCTTTATTTTTGATTATATTTGTTATGTTCCTGTGTGTGTGTGTGTGTGTGTGTGTGTGTGTGTGTGTGTGTGTGTATACCCAAAGGAAAATGCAGTTACCTCCTCTCCTCAAAGAAGGATCTCTTTACATTTTTAGGGGTTTACATAAATGTTTTTGAGGATGGGAAATGAGCATGGAAGGAGTACACACAAGAGAACAAGGGCAGTGAACACAAGACATTGGGTGAACCTTGTTGGGAAGCTCTTATAAGCAAAGACAGATAGCATGGCTATTGCTAGGAGGAAAGCTGAAATCAAGTTTTCCATCACTGACAGTGGTGAGCAGTCCACACATGTTCTCAAACTGACACAGAAGTGGGTGAGAACTCATGTGCACATGCACGAAGGGATCAATCAGGCATATCTCTGTGACCGTGAGATTGTCACTGTCTGTTGGAGCCTTGTGGGCTCAGTAATGGGTACACATTTAAAGCTGGTGACTTCCCATTTTCTAGAGTCTAGCAGAAATCAATAGTTCAGAAGTAAAGCGAAGAGTCCTGTGACATGCCCTCCTTTGCTTGGCTTTTTGTTGATAGAGCTGGTATTGTGTACACCCAGCTCAGGTACCTTATATTCCTCTAATACATAGAAGACAAATGTTCTTAGATATGTTGGTATACTGTTTGGAGAATGAGGTTCTAGATCATTGACCAAAACAGTTAGCCCACTGAAACCCACTCAATCTCACTTGTGTACAGTGTCGGGCACCTTCAGTCCTCCTCAGCCTGAGTGAAGCCTTCACCAGTGAGCACGGCAAGATGGTTTGAAAATACACAAGTTGTGCATTGCATGATGCCAGGGTCTTGTCTTACAATTTCTCTAGTGTGACTCGGGGCTCATGACCATCTTGCCTCCCTGCCTAGGCATTCCAAGAAGCCCAAGAAGCTGGAGTTCCAAGAGAAATGCACCTTGACTTAACACCATTCTTTGTTAGCAACCTTCCTTTCAGTTTAGAAAGAATCAGTAGTGTGTGTGTGTGTGTGTGTGTGTGTGTGTGTGTGTGTGTGTGTGTGTGTGTGCGTGTTTAGGTGTTTGTAAGGCCAGAGGAGGTCACTGGATCTCTTGGAACTGGAGCTCTAGACACTTGTGAACTTTCTGGAATGAGTGCTAGGAACTGAACTCTAGGTTCTCCAGAGGAACAGCAAGGACAGATGAGTAAGGAAGAAGAGAGGAACCATACAGGGCTCTGTTGTGATGGCTCACTTCAGTTCCCTTTATGGGGACCTCAGATGCATAGGAGTCCCCCAGCAATAGAAAACCAAGACATTCATCTTACATACACACACACACACACACACACACACACACACACACACACACACACACGGAGAGAAGGAGAGAATGAAACTTAAACATTTTAAAAGTTTGGTAAAATTCAGTAGTAAATCAATCTGGTTTTTGGATTTTGTTTGAGGAAATACTTTTGATTAATTTTGCTACTATTATTTGTAATAATATATACCTAAGCTACTTCTGTTTGTTCGGGTTTTAGTTTCGGTGGCTCACAGGTGTTTAGAAGCACACCCATTTCTTTTAATTTTCCAGCTCTTAGAGTGTAAGTTGTCAAGATTTCTCTAATGATATTCTGAATTTCACTTAAATCTGTTGTAATAACAACTTTTACTTCTCCAATTTTGTTGATTTGAAAATTCTGCCTACTCACTTCTGTCAGTTTATCTAACAACCTGTTTATTTTATTAACATTGTTTAAAGGAGGAGAATCTACATTTTGTTTGAAAATAATGATACCTTGTATGCTTATTTAAACAATGAAAATATGTTTTAAAAATCCAATTATATGTTGTAGTTGATTTATTTCCAGAAATGGCAAGAATTTCATACTAGGGTTAAGATCTCTGTATTTGCTAGGAAGAGGCACAAAACCATGTGGATACTTTAGAAAGGGTGGGGCAGGTCACACATTTTTGTTAATAAAGTACATTAACCATAGTATGTGTGAAATGAAAATAATTCACTTGAACATCTAGTCTTCCACTTATGCTTTCTCATTGGCTTAGTGGTGGCTCTCAGTGCTCACAAGCTTGTGCCTCTGGGAAGGGAGGCAGCAACTGGACAAACAGAAATCTTCCTGAGTTCTGCTCTCAGTCCTGAGTCCCACACCACCCCTCCACTTCTATGAAGTGGATCTTGCTGAAGCCTTGCAGTTTTACTGTCATTTTTAGGCCACTTCCATACATGAATCATCAGGATTTCCAGGAACTACTCACATATTCAAAAATCTTGGGAAAAAAAAACAAATCAGAATTTGGCCACATCTCCTCAAAGCTTTTAGCAGGAATTGCATGTTTATAAAATGAAGTGGGGAAAATGTGAGAGCAATAGCAAACATATTGTAGTGTCTGGTATGCAGAAGGACTTTGATTTTTCTTCTTTTTAATTTTAATATTCCTGGTGTATTTTTTAATTTTTGATCTTAAACTATGATTACATTTCTCCCTTCCCTTTACTTCCTTCAAATTCTTCCATATTTTCTTCCCTGATCACCTTCAAATTCATGATCTTTTTTCACTAGTAGAGAGTGCATGTATATGTGTATGCAATATATGTATGGGTATATAGGGGCATGTACATATACACTTAAAAACATAGTCTGCCAAGTCTGTATAATATTATTTGTATTTATGTTTTCAGGGTGGACCTTTTGACATCAGGCAGCCTATTGGTGTTCTTTTCCCTGGGGAAGACCACCTCTTCTGCTCCCAGCTTTCCTCAGTTGCCTGTAATTCTTTATGTATGATTGAGGCCTTGTGGATTTTCCCCATCTAATTTGGCACATCCATTGGTACTATCCTTGTTCACTTCACATTTGGTCAATCATATCCATGAGACTTTATGCGTGTTTCTTCTGATGTTACTTGAAAATACAGCTTCATAGTGAACTCCTTGATCCTCTGGCTCTTACGGTCTTTCAGCCCCTCTTCTGTAATATTCCCCGCGACATAAGTGTCATAGTGTTTTGTAGATATGTTCATTGGGACTGGTCTTCTCAACTCTGTGATTTGCTTTGCTGTAGTTTTCTGTCTTTTACAAAGAGGAGTTTCCTTGATGTGGGATGAAGGCTGCTTTTATCTGTGGATATTAGGACAAATGTTCGTAAGTTGTTGTTGGGGTTTTTGCTGGGGTTTAGTAAATTAGGGATTGTAGTGTTTTATTAACTCTGTTTGTGGGTGTGCTGGGTGCAGGCAAACATTCATATTTGCCTGTGCATGGAAGTGGACATACATGTGAGGTAACAAGTGTGCAGGTCTAAGGCTGACATTACCTGTTTTCCTTCATCATTCTGTATATATGGAGGCATATATACATATATACACTCTTAAACAAAGTGGCAGACTCATCTAGTCTTGCTATTCTCCAAGAATTTCCTGTGTCTTTCTCCAGCATTTTGGGATTACAGGTGAGGTGCCGCACCTACTCAGTTTTTGTTTGTGTTCTGAGGACCTGATGTCAATAATCAGTTACATAGCAAGGTCAAGGGCAACCTGTTATATGAGATGATTTACCTATCTATCAATTTATCTTCTGTATCTATCTCCATTATCTACCATCTATATACCTATATAATCATCCATTTGTCTATCTTCTATCTATCCATCATCTATCTGTCTGCCAACCATCTATCTGTCTATTTATCATCTCTCTCTCTACATATATATATATATATGTATATATATACATATATATATGTATTATATATGTATATATATAATCTTGCTATCTACCTATCTCGGTATCTATCATCTCTCTGTATCCATTATATACCTCTGTTTCTATTATCTATCACCTATATCTACTTATCTGTTTAAATAAAAAATCTCATTCTTTACCCACATTATTCCATCTTCGTATCAACAGGGGAAAAGCCCACATCTTAAAGAGGGGAGAAAATGCTTCTTCAATACTACTTGGTCTGAACTGAGTGAGGGAAAGAGACATCAGATTTTTAAATTCTTAGAGCTTTTTCCTAAACGTTTTTTAACCCTTAGACATGTGAAATCTTTACCTGAATTTAGGCTCATAAAATATTTAAAAAGTTCTAACTTTGAAGCACACAACCTAAGCTTATCATAAAAATTTGATAAATATTTGTAATCCTTCCCCAAGGAATCCCTTTATTCTCAGGTCCCTGCAGGAGTCAGTAGGGGAATATCTAGTAAGATGAACTTTAAGGAAAAGGTTTTGTTTCAGAATCTGATTAATTTACCCTGGAATTCTTCCCCTCAATTCTTAAATTATGGTAGGAAACATTAACATTTCTGTTGAAATGTAAAATTATTTCTTAGAGCAGAGAAAACTAAAATCATTATTATAGTGGCCCTGTATGCTTTTTAAATTTTGTTTCTTTTTTTAAAACTCAGAGAAAATATCCATTAACTTACACAACTGCCTCAAATCCAGAAAGGGATCCACTTACTTTGACTTATACAGACATACAGCTTTTCTGTTTATGGCATGGAAAGTATCTCTATAAAACATTGTCTATATTAGTTATACATAGTCGTATGCTTCATTATGCCATGTTCATACATACATACCCACATGCATTGCCCTCTCTTGCCCCCTCTCCAATCCCACTAATCATTTTCTCTACCCAGCTTGTGCTTGTCTTCCCTTCTTCTTTCAGTTCATTGTTAGCTGTATAGGAACAGGTTCTTAATAATATTTGGTTAGTATTCTCATGAAAGAATTGCTATTTTGAGCCTATGAAATCGTGGATCTTCTAGGAGTCAGAAATGGCTTAGCATTACTCTTTTAACCTCATATTGTCTACTGATAATTTAATTGAAACATATGAAGAAAGTTTTAGGCAAAATGGATAGGTACTATATCATTTAGTTTGTATAATGCTCCTGGGGAGGGAAATCTGTTGACAAATCTAATCAGTGCTGCCAATGCACATGTTACGGCCTGGAAAAGACACAGGGACAATTAGAAGTGATATATTTGTTTATCATCTCAAATATTCTGGTGTTTATGCATCGGTATATATTTTAAATTACAGACTATTGCTTTCTATAAACTATATCTCGAACACTCTAAAAAGCAGATTCACACAGTAGGTTTTCACACAACCCACTGTGGAAAAATGTAATGATTTTCTTCCACTCACTCCTAAAAATGCAGGTCTAGTTTCATTTATACATCTGTGACAAATGCACTGGCCAACTCAATGTATAAGGAGAAAGGTTATATTTAGCTCATGATTCCATCCATCAGTAAGGAAAAGTCAAGGCAGAACTTGGAGCAGCACATCCATGAACAAGAGCAGAGAGGGAAAAGCATCCACGCTGTCTGCTTGCTAGCACTGAGCTAGCTCTCTTCATATTTACAGAGTTCAGCATCATTGCTTAGGTGAAGGTGCAGCTCCATTGGGCTGGGTCAAGATAATCCCCTACAAACACGGCCATAGGCTAACATGAGCTAACTATGTTGTCATGATCTTCCTAAGTGATTCTAGGTAGTGGCTAGATGGTCACTTAAAGTAGCCAGCACCTTTGCTGAGCGTAATATCATTCCTTTGGATTGTGAAATTGGAGACAGAAACCAATACTTCCATGTATTTCGTCATATTTCTAAGATTTGCATTTCCATGTAAAACAAAGTAGACTTGTGACCTGAATTTACGAATGTAAACTTAGTAAGTTTCCATAAACGTAACCACCAGCACCTCGATCTAAAGCAGACTGAAATCTATGTACGAGCCACGCAAATTCATAGTTGTGACTTTAGTAGATACATTCACTAGTTTGTTAGTTGTTTTTACAGATACTCATGTATCAGTAAACAACAAAACTACACTTAAGTAAGAAGTAAACACCAGTAACCTACAGGCTGAGAAAATTGAAATGTTTCTGTGTCTTAATTAACACACCTAAGGTTAGAAAGGTGGCTTAGCAGCTAAGAGAACTTGTTTCTCTCATACAGGCCCCCAGTTCTGCTTTCATTACCCACATCAGGCGTCTTAGAGCCACATGCAGCTCCAGCATCAAAGGGACACACTCTTCTGTCCTCCATGGGAACACACCCTTGTACACACACACACACACACACACACACACACACCAATAAAAACAAATAAACCAGGTAATGGAAGACACTCACCATGGGTCATTCTCTACGCCCAGAGCTATAAGTCAGAGATGAGTAAGTAGAATCTCTGTCCCCACAGAGCTCTTTCTTTACAGTAATCAGCAGATGAGGATAGTGAAGTTGGTGCGCTACTGTGAGTCTGAACAATCTGTAGTCATAACAAACCTCACCTAACAGTAAGCAGGCTATTCAGGGACTGACTTTTGTCATTATGATTGAAAGAGAACAGCTTGCTTAAACATCTGATGAAACATTAACCTTAAGTCAAGCTTGTTTATTAGAAGAAAAATAGGATAAAGATGCAGGAGGCTTGTCAAGAGACCATTATAATCTAATGCATTGTTTTCAAGGAAAAGAAATGTATAACCTGAGAGTTGCTTAAAATTTTTAGAAGAAAATGCAAGAAATTTATAGGAAATATTGAACAAAGATTTCAATTGATGTGAGTGCATCACTGTTCCAAAGATAACTGCTAACCGAAACAATCATGTATTTCACACACACACACACACACACACACACACACACACACACACACGTCACATTGAAAGGTTTGTTGATTGGTTGCTTATGGGTGAGTTGAAGAAGTGACTAACATTAGAAAACTAAAGCTTTCACAAAATTAGAGAAAAGGGGTCGTGGAAGCTTAGAGGGTCAAATAGTTTTCTTTAGTGTGTGTAAGTTTGTGTATGTATGTGTGTTAGTGTGGTGTTGTGTGTGGTATATGTGTGTGCATGTGTGTGTGTGTGTGTGTGTGTGTGTGTGTTCACAGGAAGGAGTTGGGTATCCTATTTTGTCATTTGCTGTGATATTCTTCTGAAACAGGAGCTTCGCTGAGCTACCATCTTTTATCTCTTCTGACAGCCAGGGATCTCCAGACATGCTCCTGTCTCTGCACGATTCTTTGCTATGTTTATAGGTAAGCAGGAGATCATGCCCGTTTGTCACATAGGTTCTGGTATCTGAAGTGGGCACCAAGTTCTCTACTGAGTCATTTCTCCAGCCCCAATATATTCAGTTCCTGAAATTCTGAAATTTAATCACTTCATTGATCAAATGGTACGGTTTTCTACTTCATCTCTTAACAATTGTGGGGCTGAACCTTTAAACTCTTCATGGGGTAAACTATGAATCTCTCAATAACCATTTGTAGTGCTTATTATTAAACCCATTTTAGAGATAAGAAACATGGATACTAGCTGGATAAAGTGATCTCATAAAATAATACTACTAGGAAGTGTAAGTGATGGAATTAGATCTCAGGGAACCTGGGTTCAGCACTCTATGGGGGACTTACAGACGCTGTTATATAATACAATGCATGCAGAGATCCAACCGAAGCGTGCGCATTATCCCTGTACCATTTGGCCTAATCTTAGCAATATCCAGAATTTAGTATCATTCCTGCTGTTTTACTACTGATGGGATGACTAGATAATATATGTCCAAGAAAAGGTTAGTAGACTGTGGCAGATTTCAGGAGAATCTACTCTTTGAATCCCAGTCAGTTTCTTTTCAAGGTAGATGCTCATGTCATTCTTATGCAAGTGGCCCTAGTTAATCTCAGAGACTAACTGAAGGGGAAGAGATGAGAGAGAGGATAACCCACTAAATGCAACAAGTGTGTGTGTGTGTGTGTGTGTGTGTGTGTGTACAACCACTGAATAACGAAATGAGAGAAAATATTTAAATGAAAATAACTAAAATTCCTTATATAGGCATGCGGAACTTACAGTGGATAAGAGTGAGAGCAAAGGAGACAGAATCCTTTCTATTTCCGAAGCTCACCAATTTCACAGTGAAATTTCTAGTTTCTGTAACTTACCAGGTAGACCCACCTTATCTACCAAGTTTACGTAGACAGAAGCAGTGTACATTTGAAGAACCAGCCCTGCCTTCACACTTCTGCACATCTTGGAAACCCTTCTACCTACCACCTAGAGCTGTGCTTGTGTGGACCTTACCCCGAACAGAGGCTCCATTAGAGAAAGGGTCAGGTGAGTTTTCATTTTCTAAACAGTGGCAAATTCAAACAACTAGAATGCCTTTGGTAGTCATCTGACTTGAATTTAGTCAAGTGGTGTCACATTAACTCAATCCAATTCATAAGTACATGTTAAGGACCATCCATGTATCACATAGTGTTTTAGGAATCAGCAGTATAAATGGTGAAAGGCAGTCACAGACCTCCAAAAATTATCACCTTGACTATCAGCCAGAGTCATTTGTACACACACATTTACAGTATGATTATAAAGGCCCAGAAGACCTGGGAATGTCCCTTAAGCAAGGCAAATTCAGTGTGTGTGGAAGTTGAAGTAGAAAAGAATGGGAGTGGTTGTGAAGTAACTAGGTATGTTTTTCTGCAATAAATGCAGAACAAAGTGAGTTCTGAAGTTGTGTAGGAAGACACGGTGGTTTCAGAAGCAGCCTTTGATAGAAATAAATAATTAGATAAAGTTTCAGAAATAAAATGAGACATGGCTAGACACACAGGCTAAAGCTACCTGAAAAGAGAATCTTAATACAGAATTTGTAGCAAGCTTTTTTATCTGACTATCTTTGGAGCACCAACCTGCAAATAATGACCCAGAGACTGACTTATTATTAATTATGAAAACTAAACTAACTCTTATAACTTAATTAACACATTTTTATCTATATTCTGCCACATAGCTCGGTTACCTCTTCTTAGTTCAGCACATCTGACTTGCTACATATTTGCTGTTGAAATAACACTCCTAGATCCTACCTCCTCTTCCTCTCTCTTCCCGGATATCCTGCCTGTCTTCTGATACCTAGCTATTGGCAATTGAGCTTTTTATTAAACTAATCAGGAGGTACCTTAAGCAGAGACACATCTTTTCAGTGCAAACAAATATTCTGCAAAAGGGGGAAAAAACAGTTGGCCTATGAACATGCCTGTGTTGATTTCCAGATAGGTAAAGGATGTGGGAAAACCAGTCCAGGGCAGGCAGTGCCATTCCTTGGTCAGAAGCTCCGGATCAAACAGGAGACCACCAAGCAAGTAAGCAGGAAAGGATTTATTTGATCTCCCTTTGCTCTCCACTGAATCTGATGCTATTAGCTCCTTGTATTCTTCTGCCTTAACTGCCAAGAAATTATGATTATAACTTGAAATTATAAGTCAAATAAGCTCTTTTCTTACAGATGTTACCTTGGTCAGGTTACTTTTACCACGACAACAGAACTGATATTAGGACACTGAGATGCTCAAGTTTTGTAAGGTGTGCCAATCTGAATGAACAAAAAGAATATAAAGAGAATGTTAAATTCTCTGGATCGTGGGTTCTATATCACTGCCGCTGTGCATTATGGGAAAAGACTACTGCCATTTTCTGTTACAAACCTGTGGCTAATAAACCACTTATGTTCCTTCAGTGGTTTTAATTGTGGAGACAGAACTAGAAAAGGATTATACTCAGCCTTAAGGTCCTAGAATTTCATGTATCTTGTCAAAATAAACAACTCCAAGGTTCAGTCACCAAATAACTGATTATTTTTTTGACGCTTCTGTTTCTACAATATTCTTTTGTTGTAGAAAATATTTCACCATATTTTAAGATTTCCCTAGTCTGAACGTCTGTTTCACTTATCAGGCCTATGTTCCCTGGGAGCCGACTCAGGATCTCAATGAATGACAGTAGCAGTGTGGGAGGGAGTTGGCTCGGGAAGACTTATGAAGACTATTGAAATACACAAAGAGACCTTGCAAGCCATTCTTTGTCAGAATAAAATCATCTAAGATAGTAATGTCTGCACCATGATAGTAACAAATATTAAAGAAAGACAGTTTGAAAGGGAACCTTTGGAAGATGAGGAATTCAGAAAAATTTCAATGTAGTGGTCAAGTTACAGTCATCTAAGTCACAAAGAGTCAGTGTGGAGTTAAGAGAACTCAGAAGTGGAAGGGGTGTGTGGTACCGAAACATGCCTGTGGTGGCTAGGGTGCCAGGGAAGAAGGGGTGAGTAGCATTGAGAAATACCTATGATTGCTAGGATGCTGGAGAAGAAGGAATGAGTAGCATCGAGAGATGCCTGTGATGGCTGGGGTGCTGGGGAAGAAGCTGAGATTATCAGGAGGCAGAGCAGTGACATCACAGGACATTCTGGATAGGCATGCAGACCTGCTCAGGTTCAAGTTTCTCACAAAAGCATGAAAAGATATTACAGTTCTTACTACATAGAATTTTAGAATTTTGAAGAGATCAACTACTCTCATCTCTTATATATATATATATATATATGTGTGTGTGTGTGTGTGTGTGTATGTATATATGTATATATATATATATATAATATACATACAAAGAGACAGAGAGAGACATACACAGACAAAGAGAGAGAGACATACAGGGTAGTGCATGATCTGTTGGTGTTGCTACTGGATTAAAGGTAGTTGCTACAATGTGGGAAGCAATATGTTAAGACATTCTTTCATTCAGAAGCTGAGGACTTAAGTTCTTTGAAATGGATATTTTTCTTTAAAAGAATCACATTATTCTTTATTTTTCAAACATTTTAATACAACGTAGAAATCAAGAAGTTCTGGCTCAAGCATGGTGTCTGTGTGTGTGTGTGTGTGTGTGTGTGTGTGTGTGTGTGTGTAATGTGTGTGAGTGCATATGTACATGTTTATGCACATAAAGAGGGTGACATCAGGTGTGAAGGTGTCATCCTTAGTTGCTTTCTCCCTTAATTTTTGAGACAAGGTCTCTAATTGAACTTGGGGCTCAGTGATTTGACTTTATTGGCTCTCCAGTGAGCTACAGGGATCCTCCTGTCTCCATCTCCCCAGTGCTGGCATTTCCCCAGGACTGTTTGCTCAGCATTTTTATATGGGTGCTGGGGATCTGAGCTCAGATTCTCATGCTTGCATGGCAAGTTACTTTACCAAGTGAGACATCTTCCCACTCCAACTCCCATATCATTTTATATTTCTGTGCTCTGGGCACACTGCTTTAAGTTTAGATGACTTCCATGCTTTCTGGTACGTTTTATGTGCCCACAGGCAAGTCATGAACCTTGGGAACTTGCTACCCATAAACACACATGAATGGGGTTTCTGGAATTATCACTGAGCATGGCTTATGTCTAGAGTATATAAGACAGTTCTCTAGGAAAAGTTCTGTGAAGTTGGCACCTCCCATTTTCTTCTCTCTCACGCCCTGAGGCACTCTCTAATCTGTCAGCTTCAAGTGAAGGAAGGGGGATGGTCGGATAGATCTAGCTGCTTGGGAAGAAGTAGCCATCACAGAAATGCCAACTGCCTTTTGCTGAAACCCTTTACAACAGAGCTTGAGGAATAAATGTAAAATGATGGTTATGTCCTCATTTCAAAGCCACTAAATGTAATAAATATGAGGCCCAAAGCAGTAAATATTTAAATGACTACTTTACATCTCTTAAATGCAGAAGAATGTCCTGGCTCTATGGAAATGGCATCATTAAATAGAAATTCTCAGAGCTGTAATGCCATGATGCTTTACGGTATCTTCTATCAAATTGCATGCTTAGAGAGCTTTCTTTAAGTAGACCCTTGCCCACCTACAATCTCATGACAGGTTCTGTTCAAATAATTGTAGGGTAGTGTTAGTGCGTGATCTTCAAGGTCAAACATCTGAAGAGCTTAATGCACTATTTTTTCTAATTCTTTTATTAATTAATACTTTCTGAGTTTAAGTTTCAACAACTTTAAAAAAGGAGTAAGTCTGAGAAGAAGTGAGGTGATTAAGTAAACTAAATAAGTACATTATGAAGCCAATAAATTCAGTAGGTTTATTGTACAATCATCATCCCATCATCCTTATCAATCATCCCCATTATTATCTTAATTGACCTATTTTTTGAATATATGTTCTTATTTCTTATCACATTTATTCATTATGTGTTCATTTCAACCGCCTCCCCCTGTGTGTGTGTATACGTGTGTGCGTGCATGCTACAGCTCATTTGTAGAGGACAGAGGAGAAATTGTGTGAGTCAGTTCCTTCTCTCCATCATATAAGTCTCAGGGATCAAAATGAAATCATCAGACTTGATGACATCTTACCATCCCTAGAATGCCATAGCTTTATGCAATCTTGATGGGTAGATTCATAGTAATTGACTAATATCCTGTCTTTTGAATTAAGAAGATCATTTCAAAATGTAAACCAGGAGCTGGTGATGTAGCTCAGTTGATAAAGTGCTTGTCTCTCCTGAAGGAAGTGCTGGGTTCCCTGCCCAGCACTGCTTAAACTGGGTGACATGGTAGGCATTTATAATCTCAGGACTTGGGAGATGGAAGCAGGAGGATCAGAGCTAAGGCCATCCTTTGATACAAAATAAATTTGAGGCCTTCCAGGGTCACACGAGAACTCCTTTTTAAGATAAAATGAAAGCTGCTAAAACACAGTATGTCTTCAAAACTTTTGTCTTATCAAGGCTAAAGTGCCGTAGGTCTTGACTTGACCTCCATTTGCATGCCATATGATTGGTTCATATGAATCACAGTTTTTAGAATCTTTATTGAGCCATGAAATATTTGTCATAGCAGGTAGTCTTTATAGCCGCAACCCCAGTGTTTTGTTGCTTACCTCTTATTTAGGATTCAAGGCTTCTGCCTAGTGACATATGATCTAGAGTATAGAGTCTTAGAGTGTTTTATTGAGTCCCTTGAGATAACTGGCAGATGCTAAAGAAGAGAAATCATGGACAATTGAATAGAGCAGTACACGATCCAGACCTGGAAGAATCTTAGGCCATTGTTCAGAAAATTCAAATTCTGTTGGATTAAGTTAGTCACAATTCCACTAATTCCAGAGAGAAGGCAGTCAATGCCTTTAAATTGAGGTTAAAATTTTAAAAAGATTTTAGGATGTGTAACTAACATCTGACACAAAGATCTAACATTAAAGAATATCATCAGTTTCGTTGATGAATGACAATGGAAACTAATTGTGTGTGTGTGTGTGTGTGTGTGTGTGTGTGTGTGTGTGTGTGTGTTGAATTTTAAATGGGCTTTCTTATTGGCCTGGATTCATCAAACATGCTGGGAAGGATGTACCCATCTTTCTTTCCCTCTTCTACACTACTGTTACAAGTGTGGAACTCATCTGGTGTTTTTTTTTTTCATGAACTATGGAGATCAAATTCAGGTTCTCATGCTTGCAAGGCATACTATAAAAACTAAGCTCCTTCCAGCAATACAAAATTTAGCAGTCTCACGACCTTTTTTGTGTGTCAAACAATATCATACACATTATTTACCACTTTCCTAGATTTTATCTTAATTACTTTTCTATTGCAGCAATAAAATACCATAATCTAGACAACTTGGTATAAGAGGGAGGGTTTCTTTAAAGCTAAGGTTCCAGGGTGGTAAAGGTCCATCACCATCACCATAGTCAGGGAGTGTGGCAGCAGGAAGACAGGGTGGCTAGAGCTGGAAACAAAGAGTTGAAGGCTCACATCTCAAGCTACATACAGGAACCAGAGAGAGTACTTGAAAGGCCGGAGTCTTTTGAAATATCAGAGTCCACTTCCTGTGACATCCTGCCTCCAGCAAGGCCACACCTTCGAATCATCTTCAAATAGCCATCAAATGGGCATCTAGTATTCAAATAGCTGAACTATGTGGGGGACATTCTCTTCATACCACCACAGGTAAGTTACTAAAATGAAGGCACTTTGGCTGCTTCAATGCTAAGTGACAAGCTAAATGTCATGATTATCTCAGCTCAGGACCTTTATTTTTTCCAGGAAAGCAGGTGCCTCTGGGGCTCAGATCTCCCAGTGTTGTGAACTACACAGCTTCTCTGTTGCAAGTAGCGCGACACTGTCCACCAGCAGAAACCGTTGACTCTCCACCAAAAGATAAGATCTTGACTCTGTCCTGGAAACAAACTTGGAGATAAAATACTCTTCATCTGAATGATAAAACTAAATATGAGAGAAAATAATTGGCGACCACAATCTCCTTAAGAGTTCTCTTATGTTTACTCTTCTAAACATAATGCTCTTCTAGATGCATTATGTGTGAATGCTCTTCTAGATGTATGCACTTGTGTGAATAAGCATTCCTGTGGATTCCTAGCTGGATCCTGAACTTGGGTCTAGGGCAAAAGAGACCTTTCTGGTTGTATAGAAAATCTGCTCAATTCATATAACATTTTAACTCATAGCTAAACCTTCTGTACACACTTGTAATTTTGATGTCATCCACTTGTGTTGAAGTCTTACACTTAAGCCTTCTTCACATCACAGCATAGCTTGACTACACATCCTATTGCTTGCACTGCATGATCATGCCATGCTTGACAACAGTCTTTGTGAACGACGTTGTGCCAAAGGATGCTCAGAACTGTGCTAAGTTTATCTTTAAAACACCCTTGAATGTTACCAGCACTGCCAGCTGCCATCTCATTCTTGAGATTTGGGTGTTCTGGTGCTCTGTGACCTGTTCATCACATAGTCCAAATCGATTTCTTTTCTTTTCTCCTTTTTTTCTTTCTTCCTCCTTCTTTCCCTCCCTCCCCACTCCCTCCCTTCTTTTCTCTCTCTCTTTCTTTTTTCTCTTTGTTGTTTGTTTCGTTGTTGTTTTCCAGACAGGGTTTCTCTATGTAATGGTCCTGGCTGTTCTGAAACTCACTTTGTGAACCAGGCTGGCCTTGAACTTATTGTGATCTGCCTGCCTTTTCCTCCCAAGTATTGGGAGTAAAGATGTACACCACTCTGCCTGGTCCAATTTCTTTTTAAATTATATTTTTAAAATTTTCTCTCTCTCTATTTCCACATGTGTGTATTACTGAAAAAATTGGAAGACTGAAATTCAGTACCAACTGAATTTTTTTTTCTAGTCTTAAATTTTGAGTTACGTTTGTTTGTTTCTCTGTAGTGCTGGGAATTGAATGGAGGTCTCACCTGTGCTAGACAATCAAGTATTCTACCAATGAGCTATGTTCTAAGACTTGAATCATCTGACGACTTTACGGTACTGATAAAGATTTTATTTCAAGACATACTCAAATCCATTCATTTAGTTTTTAATATAAAACTTGGTCTTTTAAAAGTTTGTATTTATTTTTTATAGTTCTATGTGTGTGTGCCCACTTGTTTACACATGCACCAAGTGTGTGCCATGACTGAAGCATCCAGAATCGGACGTCAGATCCCCTGGAGCTTGAATTATAGGAAGCTGTGAGCTTCCTGATGTACGTGGTGGGAACAACACTTGGGTCCTCTTCAAGAGCAACAGGGCTCTTTTAACATGTGAGTCATCTCCCCAGCTGCAAATTTAGTCTTTTCTTATAATTACCTGATGATTAATTTAATTATTAGTGATAAACTCCTCTTACAACACAGAAAATAATTGGATGTTTTAGGTGATAAAAAAATAAAAATTGAATGTTTAGGGTGATAAAAATGGGCCAAGATAAATTGAAATTAGGCTCTGGACCTGCAACATCCCAACTTCTTTACCATCATTGAAGGTTTTGGCAGTTCATCAGTCTTGTAAGGATAAATGGGAGATGTATCTTCTTTCTGGAAACTTCTGTTCACAGAAATATGTGCCAGGTGTGCTTTTCAGTCCTTCTTTGTCATAATGCATATCTAAGGTGCTTGGTTTGGAGGGACCATTCCCTTATTTGGGAGTCTATGGCAAATGAAATGTCTTAGATTTGGGGTCTGTTCTAGGTAGCTTCAGCTTCTAAGTTTACCCAATCTAGAGTCATCTGGAGGTGTATTGGTTGTGAGATTGCCAGCATCAGACTAGCCTTAGGGAGATCATCTTTATTCCTAATTGACATGGGAGAACTCAGTCTATGGTGGGTGGTATCATCCTAGTCAAGTAGACCTTGGCTGCATACTAATTTAGCTAAGTGTGACCGAGAAAAGAAGCCAGCAAGCAGTGTCCTTCCTTGACTTCTGCTTTGGTTCTTGCTTCATGAAACTCCTGGTCTGACTTCCTTCAGTAGACTATGGAAAGCTTACAATGGATGGAGTGTAGCCTGGATGTGGTTGCCAAATAAACAATCTTCTTCTCTAAATTGCTCTTGGTCAGAGTGTTTATATCACAGTATCAGGAAGGAAAATCAAATGAGGCTCAGGGGAGACACTGAGGCAGATGGTCTGCTAAGGTAATAAGTTTAATACATGAGATACTGAGATATGGGACAGTCAGACAGACAGAGTATAGCAGGGGCTCTGAGGAGGGTTCAGGTCCATGAAGTAGAGTGATGATGTCCTTTCTTGCAATTCTCAGCGAGCAAGGAGTTGTTCCACAGGATAAGTCGCTTTGACTAATTCATGTTGGGCACAGTGATGGAAAGAAATTCCAGAGAACAATGTGGGACTATCAAGATGTGTTGCCATGGTAGCCCTCTGATATCTCGGTCTGGGAGCCTAGCAACCTGAGGGGCCTGTCCTCTCCTGGGATCCCAGCACCTGAGAATAGGTCATCATAGAAAGACTGTTTATAGGGCACTTCCTGTCTTCTTATAGAAGAAAGAGGATGCTGTTGATGGTGTGGCTGGAGTAGTAGTCTGCTCCTGATTCTAACAGCAAGGCTGTGGATCATAGTGGGAACACAGGATCTTGCAAAAACCACTCACCTCGTGGCCAGGGAGTGAAAGAGAAGAGAAGAAAGATCCTGTTATCCTAATACTTAACTGAAGCATGATTAATAAAAACTCAGAGACAGAAACTGTGGTTCAACCTGAAGGTCCAAAAAGCAAAACAGCCAGCCACTGGCTCTTACCTCGACCTCAGTCCGAAATGGTGATCATGCCTCCAGGAATCTCAGAATGAGACTGTGTGTCCTCTCTAGTTCTAGGACTAAGGGCTTGCACCACTATCACCCTGTTTCTATGGCAAATAGTGTGGCTACTGGGATTAAAGCATGTGCCATTACTGCCTGGTCTGTAAGTCTGGCCAATGCGGCTGTTCTACTTTTCTGATCCTCAGGCAAGTGTAATTTATTAAAATACAAATGAAATGCTGCCGCTACACTTGACTTAAAGCACTCCCCTTTCACCCCACCTCTCCATTGTTCCACCCCTTTTCTACAGCACTTAGAAAGAGCCAGATCTTTAACATCTGGGTTTGAGGCACATTCAAGATACAAACTGGCAGAGACAGCTGAGGTGACCTTCATAGAAAGGACCACACCACCTTCATAGAAAGGAGCTCTGTCTTCACACCTGTCTTTCCTCACCCAAGTCCTCTCAGACTACAGAGCCAGCTAAATCCTCAAATACTTAGAGGGAGACAGAAAGGCCATTCAGGACTAAATCTGCATCACTTTGCTTCCCACGCCTTCCAGATTTCCTAGTTTCCTGTATATCACATATTAATAACATACAAGGTTTGTAATTTAGAATCACATACATTTTGAAAAGAAACTTTTTATTCATTTGGTCTCCTTCACAAATGAATTACTTTGTTCTACCCTGAGAACAATTCAAAGCACCAAAGATAGCGTGACCCTGACATATGAATAAGGAAAGTCTAGAATTCTATGATGTCAGTTGCTGCCCAGGATCATTCAGCTCTCCAAGGCCAGTGGAAGAGGTGGGACTTCAGTTACTACATTGCAGTTGTATGAGTGGTGCATTTCCTATGGCACTTTAAGTCTTTGTCTGAATGATGGCCATAGTTTCTCATTTTTCCTTTCCACGTTATAAATGAGAGAAACGATGAAGTGTATAGTAGAATTAGCAAGTTGGTAGAGTTCACCAAGGAACAACTTAGCTTTACTTTGAAGGTTGACTGTGGGCCACCATGTGTATGAATGTAGGTGTACATATATGTAGGTATATGAACATACATATATACTTGCTACTTATGGTTGGGTGTTACAGGTTCTTGTCTTCTTTGGCAAGTAATTGGAGTAAAAGCCCACAGATTTTTACTAAAACAGCAGAGAGTCTATTTAAGAGAAAAGAATAGAAAATATCAGAAAACCCTGAGAGGAGCAGTGGCTCCCAGATGTGCCAGAGCCCTGAATATTCTTTGATGCTTCCATTTACAGAGTTCAGAAGATGGCAGTATTTGTTTGGATTCTTCTCCTGTTGTAGGAGACAGCTTTTTCATTTCCTGGCCACCCAGACACCCAAAATAATCACACAAAACTGTATTAATTAAATCAGTGTTTGGCCTATTATCTCTAGCTTTTTATTGGGTAACTCTTACATCTTAATTTAACCCATTTCTATTAATATGTGTATCACCGCGTGGCCGTGGCTTACCCGCAAGGTTCTCTCCGGCATCTGTCTCTGGCGGGCTACATGGCTTCTCCTGAATCCTCCTGCTTTCTCTATATATTCCAGCCTGGCTATAGTCTGTTAAGTCATTGGCCAAAAGCAGCTTCTTTATTCATTAACCAATAAAAACAACAAATAGACAAAAGAACTTCCCATACCATTCTCCCTTTTTACCAATAGAGTAGGTCTTACAATTCATTTTCTTAATTGATTTTCTTAATGCATATGTCCCTTTCCATAATGTACCTGATTTTAATCATATGAATGCCCAATTGTGCATCATCATATAATAGTAAATTGGGGATTATACCTAAAAGGGAACTTGGAGAGTAGTTTACCTTATAATGATGCTCCCCAAAACCAGTTCAGATAGTATTGGTATTTCCATTCTTTATACCCAGATATACAGGGAATGAGTTTAAATACTGACTGTCTACATTTAATTGTTCTTGGGGGAGAAGAAAGTTATCTCATTGTCCAGTAAAGGTACAAATGTTACCTGATGCAGATGGTGTCAGAGATTGCGAAGTATATCGTTCAGAGACAGGTGTATGCACAGTATCTGCAGGTGATGGAGTTAGACTACCACATTCACTATTGAGGGGTTGGGGTGGAGAATTACCCAAACCCTGCTGTCCCATGTTATTAGCCTAGCCTGTATGTTGACCAGACTCATACATATCCTCAACAAGTCAGCCACTTGGTCCTCCTATAGAAAGTCAGTAAGGGAGATGATTGTCAGAAAGGGAGGAGGAATAGGCGAGGGGACCACGGAGTTAGCATAGCAAGTTTATAAAATATAAAATGACCTACTTCAGTAGAGGAGAAAAATAAGAGTTTTATTGGCTGCATCAGAGAGAACAGGCAAATCAAATGGTCAATTGAGTAGATGCTATCAAGACCAGCTTAGCTCCTCTTTCAGTTTTATTGTCGCATTTACAGATTTAGAGCATTCAGTGCTGTGGTAAACAGATTACGCAAAAGAAGGCAATTAAGTGACTAGATTCTATAGGAGCATTTTCTGTTAACAGCATCCTTAAAATAAATGTTATCATATCGTAGCCTTGCCAGGGAATAATTGCAGCCTTTTCAAAAGAGCTTGTTTCAGTAATTTCACACAATGCAATTCACTTTGGTGTAAGTGGGGAGACCACAGGGTGAGGCTCCTCTGACCTCAGCTTCAAAATACAGCTCAGCCTTCAGGATACAGAGTGAGGTACAGAGGCAGCATCTTTCTTCCAGACATCCCTCCCCCACACCAGTCGTTCCTCCAGGAGCTGATTCAGTGATCAAGTGAGAAAGCATTGATTACACATACAGACACAGATCTAAAATCAAATACTGAATTCTTTACAAGAAAATTAAAACACATCATGGAAACAAACAAAATTCTCTAAGCAAAATTGAGTTTAGGAAGGATTTAAACAAGTCTAGTGATATAATATAGAAGCCACATTATATCATCTAATATAAGCAAAATTTAAAAGAACCTTACCTCTGTCATTGGAAGTATAGAATCGCATCAGTGAGGAGTTCTAATAACAAAGTTAATTGAAAGGCAGGGAGAGGTAGTTAAAGAGAAGTACACTGACAAGACAGCATACAATGGCTTATCAGCAATAATGGGCATTTCAGTCTACATTGTTGTTTTAAAGTCTACATGGGAGCAGAGGGAAGACTCGACAGTTAAGAGCACTGGCTTTTCTTGCAGACGACCTAAGTTTGGTTTCCAACACCCACGTGGTTCAGTTGTTACTCGGCTTACAACCAACCGTGCTTAACTTCAGTTCCGGGGAATCAGATGTTCTCTTCTGGACTTCTTCGGTACTGCATGCATGTGGTACACAACTACTTGCAGAGAAAGCACTATATACATAAAAAAAGAATAAGTAAATCCTAAAATTCTGTTGAATTTGTATGTCTTTATTGTTCAACAGATGTTAACCCTCTGGTATGGCCAAGGATAGGTGTAATGTGTTATTTAAAAGAATTTGCTGTTCATTATTGTCAGCCTTGTTCAACTCATGGTTGGGCAGTCATGTTGGTGAGATTTTTATGGGTATAGCTTTTGAAAACTGAACAGTAAAAAAAAAAAAAAGCACAAGGCATCAACCCTACATAAAGTATTTCGTCAACTGTGTAAAGCTGAGGGAAGGAGAAGTAGCCCCAGAAAAGACTATACCAATTGGCCTGGCAGTGCCAAAATAGTCAACCCTGAAAGCATACATACATACAGGCAGCGTTATATGGACCTACTCGATTATATTTTGTGTGTGTGTGTGCGCGCACATGTAGTGCTGAATTACCTGATAATGTAGACATAAGGTTGGCTTTTTTTGTCTGTTTGTTTTTTATTTTATTTTTTCTTTTTCTCCTGTTTCTCTGTGAGTCTTTCTCACTCTGTGTTTGAAATTCAAGTTCCAGGGAGTTGTGTAGTTCACTCAAGGTCACCCCGTAGATCACAGCACTTATTTTTAATGTCCTTGGCAGTTCAAAGAAAACTAGAGGAACAATCTTATCGCATGTGTGTAAGTGAGAGTGTGTGTGTGCATGTGTGTGTGCATACACCCATGTATGGGTGTCGAGGCCAGAGGTTAGCATCTAGTGCCATCTTTCATCACATCATGCTCCATCATAGTTTGAGACAGAGTTGCTTACTGATTCTCATTCATGTACTGAGATGGGCTGGCCAGTGATTTCCTGGCATCCATCCTCCTGTCTCTCTGTCCTCTAACACTAGAGATGTACACCATCACACCCAACCTGTATATGGTTCTGGATAATTGAACTCAAGTACTCATGCTTGCAAATCAGGTACTATACTGACTAAGGCATCTCTCCAGTCTTTCCCACCTCTTATATTGGTCTTCCAGGCCAGGGATTTCAAAATGTCCATACCTCACAGGTTGTGACGATATGACCATAGATTCTTATGTAACCTCCCCAGTTAATGACTATGACAAAAAGATATTCCCATGGGCATACCTCTAATTCAAAGAAGTTACATTTTTAATGCTAGAATTCTAAACTTCTTCATTTCTGAAAGGGGTCAGATGCCTTCTCCCCAAATCAGTAATCACACAGCTGGCTGCTCAGAGACTTCTGTAAAACTGTTACAAAACATCCCAGGTAATAAACACTAAGAGCAATTTCTCCTGCGTTGGCTTCAAATATCCTCACAGAACAGCTTATAGAACTGTTATATTTGAGGAGGGCATTACAAAAGGCAGTGTTTCGGGCTATTTTCTTACCGAGATAGGACTTATACTGCTATGCCAATGGGGCTTGAGCACTAAGGAGAAATTATTCACGGTACTATGCTCTGTCTTCAAAACACGGGTGAGCCGAGAAATCTGCTCTCCATTTGTTTACCTTGTGGGAGTTGGACATCAGCTTTGTTTCTTCTTGGTATCTCCGCACCCTGAAGATGTGATCATCTCGCAGCATCTGGTAGAGTTCAATTCCGTTTTGGTATGCAGGCACTTATTTAAGATATCTACCTATCTATCTATCTATCTATGTACCTATGTATGTATTATGTATATATGTATTGTGTGTGTATGTATGTATGTATGTATGTTTGTATGTATGTATGTATGTATGTATGTATGTATGTATCTATTTATCTATCTATCTATCTATCTATCTATCTATCTATCTATCTATCTATCTATCCATCTATCTATCTAAGGATGTGACACTGGCTGCCCAGTGAGAGTGTTATTACAGGTTTTGTGAGACACCTGACAAGAGTGCTGGGACCCAAACTTGGGTCTCCTGCAAGAGCAGTAAATGCTCCTACATGATGAGCCATCTTTTCAGTTCTGAGTTTGTCTCTTATGTTAATAACTATGGCGTAGACCTTGCTGCTTGTACCATCCTGAGCACACTGCAGACATGACTATATTTAGTCCTTAACAACCATGGTAGGAGGCAGGTTCTGTTGTGAGTGCTGCTTTGTAAGAGAAGAATGTTAGGTGAAGAGGTCTTTGCCAACTTCCCCAAGGCCATTGCTGGATAAGAGAAAGCCCAAAGGACCAGACAGCTAGATCTTAAAGGTGCGGTCTCAGTTTCTCAACTATCCTTAACCTTCAGTTGTATTCTATATCTTCCTGAGTCTTGGTTTAAAATCTCACTGATGCCTCTAAAGAGTTCATATTTTTCTCATTGGGTGTTATCTGACAAGCTATCTCTGCAGCCACCCTGATTATAGGACATTGGGCCACTGAAAAATAAAAATGAGTGAATTGTTTGCTCACCCTTCCTCCCTTCCTCTAATCTTACTTTCAAGTGTTGTGTGATTCATGAGGTTAATGCACACAGAGAGTGCATTGTTCACATTTCAGAGGCGATGCAGTAAGTCAATCTTGGTCTGTTTGGCCCAGTTCTGAACTGTGACATCTCAGTCCCTGCTCTCATTGTGGCAGACATCCCTCTGTCTGTTTCTATAGAGGCTGATGCCAGCATCTCTGTTCACACCCTTATCTGTCTCTGCACTTCTGAGTTCCAGCATAAGCTGGACCTCTATCCTCTGGGCCAGAGGCCAGCCATGTGAAGATGGAACTTTAGACACTATCTTGATGCCAGGGATAGCAGAGACGAGAGTTCCTTAGACTAGAAAAGCTAAACCACAGGTCGCAGCTTACAAGCTTTTGTGCTCCCAACCTGTGTCCCCAAATGTGCTCTCTGAGGAAATGGAGAGGTGGCTTAGTCAGTAAAGTATTTGCTTTGATAACTTTGAGAACCTGGATTAAATCACTAGAAACTATGCTAAAATAAAACAAAACAAAAAATCAAGAATAACCAAAAACAAACAAAACCAACCAACCAAAAACAAAACAAAAACTCACAAAAGCTGCAAGCATGGTGGCAATGGTTGCAATACCAGCACTAGGAAGGTAAGAGAGAAGGGTCCCAGAGCCTCACTGGTCCCCAGCCTAGTTTAGTTGGTATTTTCCAGGCCAGTGAGAAGTAATTATAAAGCTGTGTCTGAGGAACAATATTGAAGTTTGTTCCCAGGCCTCCATACACACCTCACATACATATACCTTCACATGCATTCAACTGCACACAAACACATACACATATGTGTGCCTGGGAACTCAGTGATGAGCAGAATGGACCCTTGAGAGACGACATACACAGCAGAGCTAAAGTATTAACAGCTTATTTGAAATTCAACAAAAATCTCTCTTTATATTGATATGAGGTTGAAGTACAATTTTTCCATACTGACCTGTAAATATTGCTCTAAACTCTAAAGAAAATGTGCATTTAAGGAGTTGTCTAAATTCTACATTCTGTACCATTGGAAAAGCAGAAGGGACTAACCCCATTTTCTTTGTCTAGTCTGGAAGACTTAAGTAAGCATTCTCTTCAAATGACAGTTCCCTCCAGCGGCAGAGCTCCGCGCTGGGTTTCACTCGCCACCTTCCGTCTTTCCCGTGCTCTTGAACTATCACAGTTTCTATCTGCAGAGAGAGCCTCAGCCCACATGCAGCGCTTTCCTCGTCCTTTGTCACAGCACAATATTCTCACAGAGAAGCTGCTCCAGTTCGATAGTAAAGAGATAAGCTGTAAGAATCCTTGTTCTAGCACACCTTTGATCCCAACACTCGGGAGGCATAGGTAGGTGGATCTCTGTGAGTTCGAGGCCAGCCTGGTCTACAAGAGCTAGTTCTAGGACAGGCTCCAATGCTACAGAGAATCCTTGTCTTGAAAAACAAAACAAACAAACAAACACAAGCAAAAAGAATCCTTGTTCTAGGATCTGAAGAAATGATTCTGCATTTAGGAGTGCTTGCTACTTTTGCAATGGATATTGCAAATGGATCTGGTGCATCCTACCCATGAGGGATGGCTGGCCACTTCAACTACAGCTCAAAGGGATCTGACGCCCTCTTCTGGTCTCAATATGCACCAGCACTTGCATGCACCAACAACACTCATATGCCCGATTGAATATAAAATAAATCTTTTGAAAAAGAATACTGCTCTTCTGGATATGACAGTGTTTGAAAAGTCCTCCTTAATTTCTGTTTACCCCAGTAATACTCAAGCTTGTGTTTGGAGCACCGTTCTGGCTTACAAGGGCACATTTCCAAGGGCTCCTAGAAATAGATCCTGTACCTTCTAGGGTAGGAGGATAACAAATTCAGAATCTCTGCTCTGTTCCAGTGATCTTCAGTAGGCAGGAGGAAGAAAGGTGTCTACCCAGATGGGGAAGCATGCAGAAACCAAGCCAGGGCTTGCAGTGTACTGCAGAGTAACATCATGTTTAAAGGTGGCAAATACACACACTATGCGCAAGCCTTCTACCTTCCAGATTTAGAACATGATTGAGAATTGGCAAAAGAACAAATGTAAAAAGACAATGTAGCTACTTTTAAACAGGGAAACGTCTCATTAGAAGTTTGTTTCTAAAGTGACATCCCCTAGCCTTGAACCCTCATCTGGGTCCCAGTAACTTAATGTAATAGACTCAAACTGGCAGCATACAGGTGTTGCCAATGCCGGGTTTTGTCGCGTCTTTTCCATACACATTCAAAATGTACTCAACAACACCACTTCTCTCTCACATCTTCCTCATCTTCCTTTAGAGCCTAGCACAGCTCTGGTGGTCTTTCCTTTTCATATTTTTTTTCAAATTACATTTTTATTTTTAAGTTTATTTAGTCAGACTTGGAAATAAACACACTTGCCTCCTGAGTTATCTTACTGTTAGGAATTTTTTGTAACGCTAGCTCTCTGCCGACGCAAAAATCCCAGTCAAGCCAAATCACAAGACAAATTAAAAAATATCCAGGTTTAATGGGATTCCTGCGCTCTCGGGTGGCCCTGAGGGGGAACCAGGAGGCCGCTAATGTGACCACCAGGAGGAAGGAAAGGAGACCAGGAGGAAACTTTGCAGGGAAGCAGTTTAAATAGACTGAGGGCATGGTCAAGATTTTGGTGGGCTCATCTTGACCCTCCTCCGGGGAGGGGTCAAGACTTGACTGGCACAAGGATGGAAGCTCCAAAGATGGAGGTCAGAGACTGGGGCTTATATTCTAGACTGTTTGTATAAGGGGTATTAGGCTTAGTCTCTTCCTATCTTAGCCTATTTAGGGTTGGGATTGAAGGCAATGCACTGCCTTACACGCTGTCTTGCTATTTTTGCAGCAGTGGAGATAGTCCCATTGTGTACTTATGTGACTGTGCATACGTGTCTGTAAAGTTTGGAGAGAGAAATCATGCCCTACAACTGAACATGCTTGCTACACTTTTGCTGGGGTGTCTCTGGGTTTCTGACTTGGGGGTATTTAATTGATTTTAGAGAGTGCTAAAAAAATCTGCTTTGTAAAGCTTTATTCCTCCACTCAAATTATTTTAATTCATTACCTTCTTTCTATGATAGTTTAATTGAGTGCAGGATATAAAGCTAATTTATTTCACATTTTTGCTTTTAATAGATTTCAGTTTCTTTATTGAAAAAGTAATTACCGAATTCAGATACAATAACTGGAAATGACTTTTTCAAATAACACGTATTATCATGTCATGATCAGCAAAAAATACTATATTGTACTTCAACTATGGGTTTCTGGAAATAAGATTAAAATTGTTAAAATTGTTCATTGGTTATTTGTCCTTTCTAGTTATTAATTTTTAAATGACACATTTGCTCATGTTTATTGAAGGAAAATTATAAAGTTTGGAGAAATGAAAGTAAATCTAATTTTAACACAGTAATAGGCATTATTAATACGAGGTGGAATGTCTTCCATATGTGTTTCTAATGTTTGTAAAAATACATAAACCTACATTTTAATTGTATGCTGATGTTGTATCAGTTTCTGTTGTTTGCTTCTACTATAATTATCAAAATTGAACTGTACAAAAGTGACTATTTTTAAGTCATGGACAATCAAAATCTTTGGCTATTTCAATATGCTTCAAAGTAGTACCATAGAGAGTTCCATGAAACATTTTATTTGCATTTAATACTTAATGTATTTAGAAATGCCGTCACCCATCCTTATACTTCTATTAAATGGATATATTGATTATATTTGTCTAATAATTCCTTTACTCAATTTTTACCAAAAGGTCATAAATCAATACAACCTAAAAATCTCTTTAGGATGAGTAACCATGGAAAACAGTTTTATGTCTCTTGTGAGAGTGTGTGTGTGTGTATGTGTGTATGTTTGTATGTGTGTGAGTATGTGTATGTATGTGAGTGTATGTGTGAGTGTTTTTGAGAGTGTATTTGTGTATGTGTGTGTGTGTGTGTGTGTATGTGTGTGCACGTGTGTGTGTGTGTGTGTGTGTGTGTGTGTGTGTGTCGGGGGCAGAGGCTGGCACTGAGACTTTTACTCTGTCACTCTCTACTCGGATTTTTAGGAGAGGACCTCTCTCTGAAACTGGAGTTCATCAAACCAGCGAAACTAAGGAACGGGTCAAGGCTCCCCAGGGCTCCTCTAGTTTTCGCCTGCCCAGCACTGAGATGATGATCTTCTGCCACCAGATTTGGAATTTCAGTTGGTTCTCAGGTCAATCTTAGTCTTCATCCTTTCATACCTGGTAGTTTGCCATGGTTGCCACCTTCTCAGTTTCTAGCCATAGTATCTAACGAATGCAGAAAAATTTCCAAAAATTATCTGAAACTTATTTATGTATTGGTGCGGGAGAATTATCTGTATTCTGTCAATCATGTATTTTAATAAAACGCTGATTGGCCAGGCAGGAAGTATAGGCGGGTCAACTAGACAGGAAGTAGAGGCAGAGTAATGAGAATAGGATAAGGCTAGGGAGGAGAGAAGTTCCTCAGCCACTCCTGCGCAGACCACTGAAGAGGCAGCATGTAACTTGCCCAGCTGAGAAAGGTACGGAGCCATTATGGCTAGCATAGATGAGAATAATGGGTTAATATAAGTTATAAGAGTTAACAAGAAGCCTGACCTAATGGGCCAATCAGTTTATAACCTTATGGAGTCCTGTGTGTAATTTCTCTTTGGGATTTGCCGGCTGTTGGGGTACCGGGCGGGACGGAAACCCCAACAAGCCGGCCCTCATGCTACAATGTATGTGTTTTCTTAGCTCCCTCATCAAAGTTTTACTCTTGTGGACAGAAAACTTACTTTTACCTATATATCTTTGACTTACCAGTGAGGAGGACAATGCTGTTCTGTTACATGACGTCACAGTCCCTTTGCAGAGACCACCATGCGCCTAAGCACTGCATTCCATAAGCCCAGGTCTCTGAGCAGCACTGTCCTTGAGACTAAGGGAGTGCAGTACGAAGATGGCCCAGAGACAGCGAGATAAACCGCTGGGGAGAGAGGGCATTCATCACGTCATCTTTGGAAAATCAGCATTCATTTTAGCAGGCCTGAGATTAGCCTGCCTACCCCAGGCCTGTCTCTGAAGGTCGCTGTTTCCATCTTGAGGACAGAATCTTCTGATAAAGATACACAGCCATCAGGCTTAAGATCCATTAGATCATGGACAGGAGAGATGTCTCAAAGAATAGGAGCGCTTGCTGCTCTTCCAGGAGACCCCGCTCCACTTCCCACCTCCTATGCTGGGTGCCTCTCAGTTGCCTTTAACTCTAGTTCTAGAGGACATGAAAGCCTGTGATAGTTACACCTGATTTATGCAGTAGTAGGAAGAGAACCCAGATCACAATGTGGGCAAGATAAGTACTGTATCAGTTACCTGCCCACCTCTCCAAAGGATGTCCTTGACATCAGTAAATGAGAGAGAGAGTACAGGCCAAGTGCCAAACATGGTGCTTGCAACCTCAACAATTCACTTGTGCTATTACTTATGTTGAAATGACTGCAGTCACCTTTCTTTAAGTAATAGGATCAAAATAAATTGTACAAAGGCTGAGGATGTGACTCAATGGCTCAATAGTTAAGAATGCTTGCCGCTCTTCCAAAGAACTTGAATTCAGGTTCCAGCTCCATGTCAGGTGACTCACAACTGCCTGTTCCTCCAGCTGTATGCGGATCTGACACCCTCTCTGGCCTCTGCACTCCTGTGCACGTGGACAGAAACACAGCTACTCATGCATACACTTACATTTAAGACGGTTAGTCTCATTTATGAAAATTAGAAACTGCACATCGGAGAAGAGTGCTGTGCTGATTAGGGTGTGGTATTGACCATAGAAAGCCACCATAATTATGAAAAAAAAAAACTGCGAAGAAGTTGCCACTTTTTAAGAGCTCAGCAATACAAGATCCACATCAGCAGTTAGTGGATGTGCTTGCAATTAAAGCCGGGGAGTGGGATTCCTGATGAGTCAGCTTCCGCAAATTGAAGGAATAATAAATACCACAGAAAGGAACGCGGTTACTGCTTCAAAGATGCCTAGAAACAAACATCTAATTTTCATGTTATGCTTGTTTAATTAGGTAATTTACTGTAACATATATTTATCAGACAAAAGTATAGATCCAACGAGGCTCTTTCCCTCCTCGTATCACTTTATGAGTATTAATTTCTACGGCACAAAGGACTTGCTGATTCTCCCCGCACAATAGGAGTGATTGAAAGTTACAGACAAAAGACGGAAGCGTGAGTGTAGAACATAAGAAAGGGGAAAGGGGACTTTTAACTGAAGAGAGGAGTTTGAAAAGTAGAGGCATGAAAATCCTGTTCCCAGGACAGCAGTGCAGCGGGTCCTGACATCAAGGAAATTCAAATTCCTTTGTGGGCTCATGCTAAACACCAAAGCCATTCTGTACATGTGCCGCAACTCTTCGGGAGGCCTCTGATTCAGAATAGAGAATGCAGGGTCAGGAATGAGTCTCAAAGACGGTGGAGAAATGCATTCCCTCACTCTGTCCTGTTGGGTTCCAGGCACTGGCTGTGGAGGCAGGCCATGTGATGTCCACGACCTTGACCAAGTTAGCTGACTGCTTACTCATTTAGTCTGGCTTTTCAGGGAAAGAGGTGAACAAACGTCTATTCAACCTAGATAAGGTGCCAGTGGCAGACCAAGGGATGATTTCACCAAGCCTATCTTAATGAAGCAGTGTTGTGGAGTTATTTAGAGAGTGTGGGTGACTCAAAGACAGCTGCATCACAGAACAGCCCAACCAGCAAGAGGGATGACTCAAGAAAGCTGCAGCCCGGCAGCCCTGCAGCCCTGCAGCCCTGCAGCCCCTTGGAGGCAACTGTGTTGGTCAATTGTTGAACTTACATAAATTTGAGGAGGGATTTCTGTGTTTTGTATGTTTGAGGAATTTTCTAAGACTTTGCTCTTCGTTATTTATTTTGTTTTTATTTATTTTTTAGTTTACTTATCCAATTAGTTAGTTTATTTTTGTTAAATTTATTTACTTTCCCCTTCCTCCTCTCCTACCATTCCTTTCCCCCTCCTCAATCCCCTTCTCCTCTACTTCTGTTCAGAAAGAGGCAGACCTCTCATGGATATCAACCAAGGATAGCATATCAAGTTGTCATAAAACTAAGCATCTCTCCTTTTATAAGGCTGGGAAAGGCAATCCAGTATGAGGAATTGTAGGCGGAGGCTGTTCGTTCCTTCCGGCTGCACAGACCCGAGGCTGCTCATTCATTCCTGGCCACCCAGACTGGAAATAATCACACAGACTGGATTAATTAAAACACTCCTTGGCCAACCACTGAAGCATATTGCTAGATTTCTTTTATATCTTAAATTAACCCATTTCTATTATTTTATATGTTACCACGAAGGTCATGGTTTACCAGCAAGATTCTGGCTGGCAGTTTGCATCTTTCTCTTCTCTTCTCTCTGACTCTGCCTACTCTCTTTCCTCTATCTTCTTGGAATTGCCCTGTTCTGTGCCGCAAAAGGCCCAAAACAGCTTCTTTATTAACCAATGGAATTCCCAGCATACAGAGGGGAATCAAAGCATTAGGGACAGCCCCTGTTTCCACTGCTGGGAGTGCCACTAGTAGATCAAGTTGTCACATGAATGTAGAGAGGCTAGATCAGCCCCATGTAGCCTTCCTGGTTATTGAGTCAGACTCTGTGAGTTCCTATGAGCCAGGTTAGTTGTTTCTGTGGATTTTCTTGTGATGTCCTTGACCCTACTGACTCCTACAACCCTTCCTCCCTTTCTTTAACAGGATTCCCCTAGCTTGACCTAATGCATGGCTATGGGTCTCTTCATTTCCTTCCATCAGTTACTGAATGAAGGTTCCCTGATGACAATTGGGGTAGCTACAGGAAAGGGCCATCTCAGTCTACACATGCATTATTGCTAGGAGTCTTAGCTGGAGTCCTTCTTGCAGATTCATGGTTGTTTCTCTTGAACCAGGTTTCTACCTGACCCAGGAAGGCACCCCATCCTCCTTCCACCTCTTTCCAGTCATCTCCTTCAGTACTCTCCCCTCCATCCACTCCTCAGCCTGATCCCTCAGGAAACTTGTGAGTGTAGTTCTAACAACATTCCTTCTATGAAAGAAGTTCATTAGTAGTTTCCAGACAGCTGAGCAAAGGAGTGGCCATGTAAAGCACCGGGTTAGCTTTAAATTCCCAAATGCTGCTCTTGAGAAAAAAAAAAATGGGCAAAGAGGAAGTAAGCACTGTTTGGTACCTATAACCTTTCATTCTTCAGCAACTCTGAGTTTAATTTTTTATTTGGATTTCTAAGTGAAAATTTGATGATTACTTTTCTTATTCTATCCAAGAATCTGGAAGAACTAGGTCTCCAATTCCTTTGAGGAAAGTGAATGACTTCAGATTACAGAATAGACAGTTTAGTACACACACCCCTGTGTGTGTCGTGGGGGAAGGATGAGTGAGGACACATGCATATACACCACAGTGCACATGTGGAGGTCAAAGGGCAATCGGGTAGATTTCCGTCCTCTCTTTCCATATTGCTTGAAACACGGTCTCTCTTTTCCTCACTGTGTACTCTAGGCTAGCTAGCCTGTGAACTGGTAGAAAATCTCCTGTCTCTGGTCCGTAGTGAGATTATGAACATGTACTACAAAATCCAGCATCTAGATTTACCTGGTTGTAAAGGAGTCACATTTTGATCTTCATGCTTGCTTTGCAAGAACTTTTTATACTGATCCATCTCTCCAGCCACACTTGAGTTTCATACCAGGGAATAGAGAAGAAATGAATGGAGAATGTTTCAGTGGAGGGTGTTTCAAATACATACAAAACTTTTCTATAGACAGTGATGGTGGGGTAGAAATGGATAGAACGTTCCAATAGAGGGTGTTTCACAACACTTATACAATATTTCTTTAGACAGTGAGGTTGAGTGTAGGGATAAAATTCAAATGATAAATAAAAATGTTGCAAAGCAATTCTCATGATAGAACACTAAACGTCTGGGTATTCTAAAACAGTTTTTTAGATACTAAACTCAAATTTCCTGTTTCAACCCCCATTTTGATAGCATCCTAATAAATTTTCAGGTTGTCATGAGATACACGTGTTAGCAAAGTAAATTGACAATTGTGAGTTAACATGACCTATTTTTTGGCCTTTTACTTTTCTTCTTGGCTTATGGTTTTGATCATAAGTTATGAAAGAAAAACTAATATTAACAAAAGAATGTCATAAGTAAATGTACCTTGATCTGATCATTAGAATGTTGCATCTGTACATGAATGTACTGACCAAGGGCACTATTTGCACTTGTGACTAGAGACTACACAAAGGCCTGGGATAGGTCATAATTGGAGAAAATGAAGTCATTATAGTATTACTCCATTGAATAAATAATATCTTTCTGAAGTATGCCTGCTTTGAAGAGAAACAGTATCCTTTTAATTAATATTTTTCAGATATTTTTATAGGATTTCTCTTTAGTACACAAAAGCAGAAATCCCCTAAAATAGAAATCGCTAGAAATGTGAATCACATAATGTTACTATAACAAGCATGAGTCTGTCTGACTAGCATACAATAAAATGGTGAAGATGTTGATGTCTAATGTGCTCTTGGGCATACCGTTTCGTGTAGGTTTGTCCCACCTGACTGCTGCAAGAGCTGCATGCATTCTCAGTGACCACCATGGGGGAAGAGCTCTAAGAAACCATGTCAAACCATGTTTCTTCTGTTTGCTCTTTTGATTTCTGTTTGACTTTAGTTTGTCCCACAAGCATGTCTCTATTGGAATCTTCCTTCCCCACTTAGTGGTAAGAAGGTGACATGAACCCTTTAAGAGGCATAAATAAGTTGCCTGTCCTTAGGTCACTGTAATGTGTCTGAAAGCATTGTAAGTCCAGTAGAGCATGACCTGGGAACCTAGAGTATTGGGCACAATCACCAGATATCTACCTGGGAAAGGCTGTACATGATTGTCAGAGAACTTTTTTTCTGAAATGGAACAGGCTTTCTCCAGGGCTGTCATGGAAGCTAGCCAATCAGTGAGCTGACTTTGGCATTGTCTCCCAGAGCCTGTCTTTATGTTGCCTATCAGGTCTGCTTTGCTGTCTCCTTCCCAGGTATCTTTGTCTCTCATCCTGGTTTCTGACTTCACTGTTTTAAGCCTAGCACTTCTTTTTTTCCTACCATCCATTCCCCTGTAGCAGATGTCAGCACAAATAATTTTCACAATGAGCTCCTTTTCTATGACTGCCTACTGTGAGCTTGCTCAGGCCTTAGGATCTTGGACTTTTAGCCTTTAAAACAGCAAGCTGAATATATTCCTTTCTTCATTAAGTAGACCACCCTGGGCCCTTCATTATAGTAATGAAAACAGATGAATGCATTTCTCAGCCTTTCATTGTAAAGAATCACACCCATGAGTTCAGTCATGCTGGATCCTGTGAGACATACTGTAAACCACTGCTAAGACTTTAATATTGTATGCGTGTTTACATACTCTCTTAAGGAACAACCATGAATCGATTTCCCATTCCATCTCTAACCATGTTCTGACAGCTGCAGATACACAACATTCAAAAGAGAAAACCTCTCAGCCAAAACAAAAGATCTCAAACATTTGTTATAGCAATACGCTGAATGTCTTGGGCTCAAATTATTTTCTTTGGTACTATAGAGATTGCAGATCAAATTAGCAACTTTATAAAAACAATCCTAAAGTACGTTTGCAACTGATTCAGGTAGAGAATGCGTTGATACAGTTTCGCACAGCCAGAGCATGAGAATATTTTCATGCTTCATTCCTTGGTGCTCAATTACTTGGACCAGAGTCTATAAATTTGACTAGATGGTTTTGATACTGCTTTTCAGTGCTTCAAAGGGTATGTTCAGCCTTCTCGTATGTTGACAACAAACATAATATATTCTGACTTTTTGTTCTGATGTTGTTCATTCGAATATCTTTTAGAAAAAACATTTCAAAATTGTCTTATAATTTAAAAACTTATGTTGCATATGTTTCTTGGGGTTTGGTACATGTGCATACCACAGTGCATGTGTGGAGGTTAGCAGACAAGTCCTCGGGGACTGAACACTGGTTGTGGTTGACACTCTTGATGGCAAGTACTTTTCCTTTCTAAGCCATATAACCTACTCTCAGTGATAATTTTGTAATATTTCTATTGCCCCGAAATCATTGTAATCCTTCCAAAACTGAGCTTTCATGTGTCATTTTACTTTTCAGTTTTTTCTAGAAGATGAAACTTTTACCCAAGGCTTTGTCTAACTTATCCATCACCTGTCATGCTGTCTCTGTAACTTTTGGTCCAGTCCCCAAGCCTTCATCAGGACATAATGCTCTGAATTTCCCTTGGTTCTGTCACAGACACGGTTTTGAACAGGAGCCACCAACATCTGGCTTTATTGAAAGAGAAGGTGAAAGTTCACCCTTGTTCTCATACAGATTTCAAAGAAAGTCCAGGTTTAGAGGAGGTGAGAGGACCATGTCTCATTGTTCATGCTTGTTTATTTCTACCTTGATCCAAAAATAATTTTCTGATATGACAAGGGAGGGCAGCAGGTAAAAGAGACATCTGTGGAGTTTAGGTACAAAGAAGAGCATTTAGTTTTTAGACATTTGTCAAAATGATTCAAAAAAGGTCTGGATCCAAAGGAAAGGGCCAGAGCATCTTTATCAACAAGAGGCTTTTCTGTCTTCTGTATTCGTCATTCTCAAACAAAAGTATGCTTTAGAGCCCTAACTTTCTTTCCAAAGAATCCAATGTCACTGTTAGCCGGAACCAGGTGAGCATGTTAGAGAAGGACCCGCAGGTCAAGCAATGTCTTGCTGGGTTCCATTTATAAGTACAGTTTTGGTCTCAAGTCGAAATTATAAGTTTTTAAGATTTATTTATTAATTTGTTATGTACATGTTTGTGTGGCTGAGTATGTGCTATGTCACATGACTAGAGCACTCATTCCTGCAAGGCAAAAGAGTCTGAGTTCCAAAAACTGGAGTTTCAGGGAGTTGTCAGCCACATGACGTAAGTGCAGGCACCCAAACTCTGGTCCTCTGCAAGAACAGCAAGTCCAGGGAGAGTTTTTAATTATGTTTGTATTGACAGCATTGAACACAGCTTGCTGGAAATGATAAGTAGGATGGATGGCAAGCAAAGCAGGATCCCGAAGCTCTAATTTTCTCCTGGAGACATTTATCACTATGGCCATGAGCAGCAGAGTCCTGGCGAGGCAGGGACCTGGGAAGGAGGTCAAGGACAGAGTCAAAGGACTGTGGCTCACTTCAGGAGTGAACCATTTTTCCTTTTCCCAATGCTGTTTACATATTGTTTGCTGAGTACTGAAGACAGCCTTGTGGAAACTGCTTGATCTAACCAAATATTTTCCCCCTGATCTGTCTTCTTTTTGTACCTCTTCAACCTGTGGCCTCATTTTACCCTGAAGCACATTCCTTCTAGGCCTTATCCTGAGCACACATGCAGTTCTCTTCAGTGCGGGGACACACATGAGTCACTGTTTTTACCCCATAACTGCAGACCATCTTGACCCTTTCTGGAATCATGTTTTAGTCTGTGTTTTGGCCCTGTGATATTATTAGAGCATGTTAGATACCTCTTTGTTACCTGACTTTTAAATGGTAGGTCCTGATTTACAAAACTTTACATTTATTTAGCAGGACTTGTCCTCATATTTATAATATTCATCTCAAGTGTGGAGCTGTTGCAATGAAGAGCTCCTTGTTCCGAAGGAAGAAAGCTGCATCTAGCCTTCTCGCTGGACCTGTGTGGCAGGAAAAGCAGCATGAGCTCCTGAATTGAGACTTTCCCCCTCGGCGCTAATCACTGTTCTATACTTGTGAATGTACTATTCCATGCCTACAATGAATACTTTGTATGTGTACTGCATTAGTCGGTGCTCTCAAGTGACGCAGAACGTCTGGGATGAGTATATGCAGTAAAGGGGGTTTATTAGTTTGCCTTACATGATTTTGGTTCGAGAGTCCAAATGTGGCCATCTGCATGCTAGAGATGCTAAAAACCAAGTAGAGGCTCAGGACACAAGGATGGATGTCTCGGCACTCCTAAGCAGGTGAGGAAGGTTTGGGAGATTCCTCAAGAGCAGCTGGTCTTTGATATACATTGGAAGGTTGGAGAAGCTTGTTTCTGATGTCAGTGATGGATATCAGAGCAGGACAGAGGTGCTCACCAAGGAAGGCAGGCAGGCAGAAAAACAAAAAACAAAAAACAAAAAAAACCAAAAAAACAAAAGCTTTTCCCCTATACTTATTTGTAAAGAGCCATTGATGGGAAGTATTTCTGTCTTTGGTGCAGTATGAAGGTCTTCCCCTCTCAGTTAATCCTTCCCTGAAACATTCTGGAACACATTCAGAGATACCTCTTAGTTGTCCAGTTAAGATGACAACCAAGGTTAACCAACCTTCCTCTGAGCATCATGCTCCTAGTAGTGAGGAGAAATATGTCATCTCTTTACTGTAAATAACTGATCCTGGTGCAGAGATTTACTTATGACTATTTTTATACAGAAATTTGACAAAAATGCCTTCAGTGAGGACACTTAAACAGATAAAAGCACTACAGCAATACTACTTCCATTGTTTTAATAATTAGTCAGTTTCTCTGAAAAATTGCCTTCTGAAAATTAGTAGATTAGCACCCTCTTGCAGAAGCTACTGTGGAGGTAGAGATGCCCAGAGGTTTAGCTAGCTGAAGCATAGACCTCTAGTAAAAGAGCTACATAACTAAACATTTCATATATTGGGATGTTTAAAATAATGAGAAACAAAGGCAAGTCAAGGTCAGTTTATAAGCCCAACATTTCCAAAGAATAATAAATCGGCTTTAATGTATAAAACATCCAAGGGCTTCCTAAGTCTCTTAGGTAATTTTGACTCTCTGCATTAGTTAAGACCAGGGTTTCTAAACTTTTACCTCCCTTAATAGAGGCTCTAAGGGAAACACACAAACAAATTGTATATGAATTTGTTTTCCAATGTTTAGTGGCAAGACTCCAATTAGTTCTAATTATTTTGCAAGGTTGTTGATGCATTGTCAAGGATTTAGGGACTTCTTGTACTTTGGGGTTATCGTGGTTCAATGTTAGCTTTTCAATTTACTTCTAGGTGATTGTTTAGAAGTTATTAAAATATTGTGATCTCTCAGACTATTTTTCTTTAATATCAGTCAACCACACTAAGTAATATTAGAACATTAAAAACTACATCTGTGCCAAAGAATAAGGAAACAGCCAATAAATAAAAATACAACCAGGCAACAGTATTTCATAGGAGATCATTTGGAAAATTTCTCAGAATCATTATCTGGAATAGACAGAGCAACAAAATAGAAAAACAGAGGAGCACATTGAAATCCAGAGAACAAAATGAACACAGCCAAGGTCATCTACAAAATATTCTTTTGGTATAGCTTTAATAGAGGAGAAAAAGAAATACCACCATGAGAACTATATATTTATTCATATGACTGCTTTGTCTGAATATTATGATTATGTCTGTATATTTCTGGCCAGAAGAAAGTGTCAGATGCCCTGAAACTGGAGTTACCACAACGGTAGTGAGCCATCTTGGGTACTGGGAATCAAACCAAAGTCCTCTGGAAGAACAATCAGTGCTCTTTACTACTGAGCCATTCTTCCAACCCCTACAAATTCAACTTTTTAAACCCCAGTGGGTAGTGAAAGAAAGATGAAGAGGAGGAAAAGAAAGCATGAAGGGAAGAACAGGAGGGAGCGAGAGCAAGGAAAGCAAGTAGACATGCATATAATTAAGTGTCTGTCATACAATGTCTCATATGACAGACAGAAAGAATCTTTTCCATCCCCATTTTGTACCTGTGCTGTGACTAAAGTCTATCAATTGCCAGATGCTACATGGAATGTAATTGCATTGACATCAAAGCCAATAACTCATGAAGTTGAAATACAATGTTGGAAGGTGGGGGCTGGGCTGGACCTATTTCCATTTGAGATATTTGCAGAATCATAGAGAATTTACACAAGAAAACTACTGGAATTATCACAAAGTCCTGCCTGCCTCCCTAAAACTCAGGATTTACTTGTGTCCATCTCTCTATTTTATACTTGAAATGGCAGCATTTATATTGAGGAATAAACACCACAGGGGAACGAGAGGTTAGGGTTATAGCTCTTGTCTACTTTGAAAATCAGATTGTGTCTATAACAATCACATTCTTTCTAAATTCAACCTCTATCCAGGCTATATGTAATGTATTTACATATCATGTACTGGTCAATTTCCAAAAAGGAATTGGATGAAGGGGCTGGGGCAATGACTCAGTGGGTGAAATATTTGCCATGCCAGCATGAGTACCTGAGTCTGGATTCCTAGCATTCATGTCAAAACTGAACACAGTGGCATGCATCTGTAACCTCAAAGTGGATGAAGTGGGACAGACAGATGCCTGTGGTTTTCTGGCTAGCCAGCCTAAATGAATGAGTCTCAGGGTCAATGAGCGAGCCTCTGTCAAAGAAGGGAGTAGAGAAAGATTGGAGAAGATACCCAACGTCAACCTCTGGTCTCCATGTCTGCATGCATGGGTGCTACAGCATCTTCACTAGACACACAGAAAGAAACCAGAAGTAATAGCAGAATGACTGTGATCACTGGGTAATGCCATCATGATCCAGGTTTGAAAGCACGTGTTGCTCACCTTAAGGAAATAGCAAAGGACATGGCTTTGGCCAGACATACCCACAGACAATAAAGATGGAGTACCCATCATTCCATGCTAGGTCTATTTTTATGAGTCTATCTACATTCTCCCTTGAACTTCAGCCATGCTTTCCCTCTTTCTTTTATACTGAAAGAAATAAGAGAAAAGGCATCGCTCCCCTCTGAGCAATTCCATTAGAGAGCTGGGCCCTCATTTTTATAATACAATCTGGTGTTATCTACGTTTTGTCTATAACCAGTGGCAGGCAAGCAGAAGATATTGCTGTTGCCCAGGGAGAAATCTTGAAGCAGTTTTTGACTCAAAGGCACTACTCACTTAGAATGGTTTCTCTCAAGAGAAATACCTATCAAGTAGCTTTAAAATAAATTGGAAAGGGAAGTGGCAGGGGGGGGGGCGGGGGGAGGCAGAGGAACGAGTGAAGAGTCAGCAAATGAGCAGGTTTCCATTTGAAATTTAAATTGGCAGCTGGCAATATTTGAATCGCTCTGCATTTAATATAATTTGAATGGGGCAGATGATAGTCGTGCGTTTTGAGGAGGAAAAGCCAAACCTTGACTATGAGCCTCTGTCATTCCGCACAGCTCAATTTGACACACTTTTCTCCAGTACGCTTTGAAGAAAATGAGCTCTGGGTGCTTTGCTTGTTTATTCCTGGAGAGCACAATGCATAACTGGTGTGAGTACAAGATTCAAGCATGTGAGAGCTGGCTATGAACTATTCAGTGGAACTGCTGACACGGGAAGACTGGTCAAAACCTTCAACGTCTGATTAGCTGGAAGGGAAACATTTCTAACGTGGAAATGAACACCCAAGTCCAGAAGAGAGCCATTCACAGCAAAGTTACCTCAATAGTTAAGGAAGTCACTAATAGTATATAGGGAAAAATCAATTATCAAGAGAAATGTGTAAATCATTTGTGGTGATTCTGAGAAAGTCATTTTTCTGCATCAGAACGCCGATATTGCATACTTATTTCAGTTAGCTTTCTGGGTGTAGACACATCTCAGAGAAAATAGAACAGGCATCTCACATGCTAGGCACATTAGAATTGGGCTAGGGAACAGCCAGCAAAAGGATTAGAACAAGAGTCTGTCTCATGAGGAAGGCAGAGACAGGTATATGAAGACCACAGTACTAGAGATTATACATGTTTTATCATCACACAATGGAAGGAACAATTAATAGGTGCTGCATTTCTAGAGGGAATGAAATTTGTGCACCCATTTTCTACATTGTATTCTCCAAACACAGGAAGACAGGAAAAGTGTCTGTTCTTATTCCAGATTCTTTGTGTGTTTGTGTATGTGCGTGTAGTATGAGGGCCAGCGTGTTGGGGTTTCCGTCCCGCCCAGTACCCCAACAAGCCAGCAAGTCCCAAGGAAAAATTACACACAGGACTCCATAAGGTTATAAACTGATTGGCCCATTGGGTCAGGCTTCTTGTTAACTCTTATAACTTATATTAACCCATTATTCTCATCTATGTTAGCCATAACGGCTCAGTACCTTTTCCAGTGTGACAGCTTACATGTTGCTTCTTCAGTGATCTGTGCAGGAGTGGCTGAGGGAGTTTCTTCCTCCCTAGCCTTATCCTATTCTCATTGCCCCGCCTTTACTTCCTGTCTGGTTGACCCACCTATACTTCCTGCCTGGCCAATCAGCGTTTTATTAAAATACATGATTGACAGAATACAGACAATTCTCCCGCACCATGTGCGTGGGAAGGGGTGGGCGAAATGCACACATATATGTGCATGCATGTGTGATGGAGGATCATATGTTCATGTGTTACTTTCATTGGTTAATAAAGAGACTGCCTTGGCCCTTTTGATAGGTCAGCCCTTAGGTGGGTGGAGTAGACAGAACAGAATGCTGGGAAGAAGGCAATGAGGCAGACGCCATAGCTCTCCTCTCCAAGATGGATGCAGGACACCAGAGAAACTTCAAGATTTAGCCTTCAGGAATCCTTATTTTTTTTTTAATTTTTGAGGCAGTGTCTCTCCCTCAACTGGATGTAGCTCACTAAGTAGACTAGGCTCTGCAGCCAATGAGTCCCAGGCATCCTCCCGACTCAACCTCGGCTGTATTACAAGAGTGCCCCACCATCCTTCACTGGTTACGTGTATGCTAGAGATCAAACTCAGGTTCTCATGCACACGAGGTATAACCTTTACCCACTGAGCTCCTTCTTCTAATTCCACGTCTATGAAGGAGGAACAACAACAGGTGGTCAGAGCAGACCCACCTGACCTTCAGCGTATGCCTGTGGAGTGAAGAGAAGCAAGAACTAGTAATCTTCGTGTTCGAGGTGTGAAGTCTGAATTCGCCTCCAACCTCTCTGAGGTTCTGATTGTTAATGGATGAAGTCCTGGAGATCATACCTGCACTATCGAGATTGGAAACCAATTGCAAATAAGATGATATATAGAGATAGGCTGCACTATGTTCCTGGCATGTGTAGCCCCAAGTCTTTGTCTTCATTAGAATGAAGGAAAACAGAGAAGGCTGGGATGCTTTGTTTAACTTGCTACAAAGAACAGTCTCAGAAACATTCCAGTTATGTAACATCTCGTGGCTTCTCTATTTTTCTGTCACTGTCTCACAGTAGTCGATGCTTGTAGAATAAGGACAAATGGTTGAACTATCTTGAACAGGAACCCTCGCCTGTGTGGATCTTGGTCACCAACTTTCAAATTGCATTGTTGTGTGAGCAGAGATCTTTAAACATGTCTTCAAATATTTCCACCTCACTCAGGGTCTTTAACTCCACACACTAAGACAGCGTTAAGAATAAAAAATTAAAGATGTCCGTCTGTATCGCCATCCATCGTCGGATGAAGGTTCTCTCTGATCTTGCCTTCTTTGCTCACGTTCTCTTTCCTTCTGCTTCTCGTTTGGACCTAGGGAGTTAAGTTCAGTGTTCCGATGTGGGTCTATCCGACGATGGATGGCAATACAGACGGAGACCCACATTGGAACACCGAACTGAGCTCCCCAAGGTCCAAATGAGGAGCAGAAGGAGAAAGAAAATGAAAAAGGAAATCAGTACTGCGAGGGATGCTATCACCCACTGATACAAGGAAACGGATCTAATGAGAGTTCACCAAGGCCAGTTGGACTGGGACTGAACGAGGACGCGATCCAACCAGATTCTCTGAATGTGGCTGCCCCGGAGTCTTTCTGAAAAGCCATTGACAATGGCACTGGGACTTGTTTCCTCTGCATATACTGGATTTTGCAGATCCCGTCCGTCTGGACACTCACCTTCCTGGACCTGGAGGGAGGCGGGAGGAACTTGAACTTCCCACAGGGCAGGAAACCCTGACTGCTCTTAGGGATGGAGAGGGGGGAGGAGAGGGAGTGGGGGGAGTGGGAGGGTGGTGGGAGGAGGGGCGGAAATGGAAACTTTTATAATTTAATAAAATTACTTAAAAAAAGAAAACAGAAAAAAAATTAAAGATGTTCAATAATTGGTTCAAAGTTTTCAGTTATGTGTAGGTGTTTGAGTGTCTGTCACGTGAGTGCAGTACCCTCAACGGCCAGGAGAGGGAAATAGATCCATGGAGTAAGCGTTACAGGCAGCCAATGCATAGTTGCTGGAGACCAAACTCAGGTCCGGAGGAGCAGTAAACTCTCTCAAGCACTAAACCATCTTTCCCATCTCCAGCCTTCATCATTTCCCATTTCAAGTGTCAACCCAGAAAAGACAGATAATTTAAGTAACTCAAGAAAAAGAAAATAGACTAAAGTTACTGTGTGTCACATATATCAGACTTGTGGTTGGGAATGTATTCAAGTAGCAGGTTACAGAATGGAATGCTTTCATAGCTGTGCACAATTTAAAAGGAGAGGCCGTGTATAAATATAGGTAATAATAAGGGGTGAAAGCATTTAAACTTTTAGAATATTTAAATGTGGTTTGATTGCATCCCCCAAACAACTTTTTCTGCCCTGTCATGTGTGTCACTAAATATAGCCTTACACCCTGCTAGATCAGAGCTGTATCCACAAAGTAGGTAATTAGCCTCTTGTAATGAAAATAAAACCTATAAATATCACCTCATTAGTAGGATTGTGTCCTCACTATTACCTGCTCTCTTCATGATCTAGAATAGTCCACAGAACATTTAGGCATCTAATAGCCAGAATAGCAATCCCACAGCTGGGCTCCTGGCAGGAGTGTTGTGGATCAAAATTAAATGTGACTGGACCTAAGTTTTAGATTGATGGGCTCTGAGGAGAAATAAATGAAATGAAGAAAACCTGGAATTGAAGAATTTGAAAGTTGCTTCAGTGTGTGTGTGTGTGTGTGTGTGTGTGTGTGTGTGTGTAGTGTGTGCACATATGTGGAAGTCAGAGGAAAAAAATCAGATTTTGGTACTGTTTTTTATTTCTTGTTTGAGATAGTCTCTGGGTGTGTAAGATGTGTGTGTGTGTGTGTGTGTGTGTGTGTGTGTGTGTGTGCCCTCCAGTTTCCAGAACTCTCATGTCTCTGCCTATTACCTCCCAGATGGGTGTGCTACATGTCTTCTGGAACTTGAACTCAAACCCTCCGCTCACAGGACTGTTGTATTATTCACTGAACCATCTCCCCAGCCCTCATTTCTGAAGTATGTACATTTTCAGATCTGCGTTCCTTTTCTTAATCAAATAATAATATTTCCAAATCTTACTCACCACTGCAGATGCTGTAGGTCAGCCGTATAATTCAGTTCTTTTTCTCTCCCTGCACATTAAGTTGTTGTGTTCTCAGCAAGAGATTAAGGAGGGCTATCAGATTCTTTGCATTTTTATTCTAACTAGATAGTATTATCAAATAAATGATATTATCATAATTCAATCACTCTACTCTTGTTCAATTGTTTCAAATATGACCACTTTAGCCCCAATGTTCAAACAGTGATAGTGACCCCCTGCACACATGGCAGGGATAAAGACGGAGAGAGTCAGTATCTTCTGCTAGCATCTCCTTACCTTATTTTCCAGATATGATCTATTGGCTTATCAGTGATCTCCAGCCTCCTCATATCCCTGCTTCTCCACTGCCAGGATAACAAGAGAATACTACAACACTGGATTTTTTAATGTGGGTTCTGGGAATTTGAACTCAGATCTTCGTACTTTAATAAGAGCAAAGATATTTCTAGCTGAGTCTCCTCGTTTGGCCCTAGAAGGCAACTCTTAGCACCAAGGTATTATGTCCGTTCAATATATTAACTCATCTGGGGACTCAAAAGCACTGTTCCTGAGGCCCCAGCATGTCACAGCCTTCTCCTCTTACTCCGTGTGTTTTTTTGGGAGCTGCTCTTTGCTGCACAGCTCAAATGCAACAAATGCACCAGGAGCTCTTGCCAGCGTTGAGAGTGCTCCGCAGCTGACCTCCTTATCTAGTTGGCTTCGGTCATTTGTGCCAGAAGCAGACCTTTATCCAGACACGGAGGAAATCTATAAGAAGGAGTTGCATTTCCTACTTTGAACCTCCTATCATGGACCATTTATTACTTGATAAGTTATCATGCCTAAAATTTGTTTGGTTGAAACCAGAAATGGTTACATCTTTATCCCCTTTAAGATGTTCAACAGTATTATCTGGATGGGGAGGCTCCATTTATTGAGTCACTGGCCAAAGTAGGCAGATTAGCTCCTTTCTCAAAATCTGCTGTTTCTTATCTCAAAGAATCTGTTTAGAAGATGATGAAATGAGTGACCTTGAAATGAAACATGTCTTTTTTGTTGATAATGTGTTGGCTATTGCTGACACATAGCCCTGCTGGAGGCTTGGGATAAGGTGCAGGGAGCATGGTCTCACCACATGTCCAAAGGGAGGGAAAATGCTGGCCCTCCTGCTGTTTCATAAGGGAGCTCAAGCCCAGACTCAGTGAACACCACTAACATCTCTCATGCTACCCAGCTTTTCCAGCCCCATGGTCATGGGTACACTTAACAGCACAAAAGGCAATCCACAGACATTTTACAAAATAGAGAGGATACAAACCAAGGAGGTAGTGGAGGGGGAGGGGTGGATCTGGGAAGAGCTGGGGAGGTGTGGGGTTGAATATGATCAAAATACGTCGTGTGCATGCATGAAACTCTTTAAAAACAATAAAAGTGTGTTTAAAAAGAAATGGTAATAGCTTCAAGCAATGCATATGCTAATTACTCTGATTAGAACATTACCTAGGGTATTCATGAATCAGGACATCACACTCTACTTAATATGCGTAATTATCATGTGTCAGTCAGAATAGATTTATTTATTCGATTTAAGAAAGACAGAAGTCCTATTGTCAGCGTTCTGCATGTTTTCCACCACTTCCCCAAGTCTATATGCGCTCCTGGGTGTCTCTTCTTTGGAGCACATCTTCAAGAAATTTTAAATCAATGTTTCTTACTTTAAATATGCATGATTATTGATTCTGGTCACCTGCTGTGGGATAGAACTTCAAACTTATTTTTCTGTCTACGTCACAGCTTTTACTGTTTGAACAATGATTCCCCATTGCTTCCTTTCCGTCCTCGACCCTGAAGCCTTTTCCTCCACAATGCACTTCTCCGAAATCACTCCCAGATCACTCACACAAGTAACAGCAGGCTGCCTTTGTGTCTGTGCCTGATATTTCACCACACACAATGTCCTGAAGCCGCAATCAGCTTGTTGTAAATGATACTTTCTTTCACTTTGAAAGCCAAACATTGTCATCCTGAGTACATGCAAGACAATTTTCTTGTCCTCTCATTTGCTAATGGACAGCTAAGTTCTCCGCTCTTATGAGTGTTGTAATTATCATGGGAGTGGACCTGACCCTTTAAAATACACATAGAGGAGAGGGTTCTGGATCACCGAAAAACCTGTTCAACAGTTTTGGTGTGTGTATATTTTTATGTAAACCAGTGTGTGCATATGCATTGGAGGTCAGAGAACAATCTCTGGTATCATTCCTCAGGCGATGTTCACCTTCTCTTCCCTTAAGATGGGCTTCTCACTGGGAATTCACCAAGTAAGGTAAACTGGCCAGTAAGCCATGGATGGACCTACTTGTTTCCACATTATAAGCAAGAGGCACCATTTAAGGTATTTTTTTTTAAAATATGTATTTTGGAGATCAAACTCAAGTCCTCAAGCTTGGTAAACATATTACTAAATGAGTTATAATCCTTTTCCTTGTCATCAAATTTTTAATATCATAAATTTATTAACCCAGAGCCTGTACCAACAAAACTATGTACATGATACTAATATGGAATGCTGTTCAGTGTCAAAAAGTATGATAATAAAATAATAATCCAAACAATTGCTCAATTCAAAATGCCTCTTTTAGATTTTTCCTTCTTTAGTAAGTCCCCAATCATTTTTTGTGTCCAAATCTAGAATGACCTTTTTTTAAATTATGAAACACAAACTTCACAAACAAAAACCACATGTAGCAGACATAGACAAGATGACAGACTATATTAAGGTCCTATTCAGAACTTGAGCAAGTTTTTGTATTAAAGCTACACTTATTACTGAAGATGAAATTACTAAAGAATTAGAATTTTATGGGTAACAAGGAGACAGAGGTAAATATCCCCATCAAAAGCATTTTCCTGCCAATGACATAGTCTTTAGCTGAATTTTGTGTTAATCAATATTTTGTATGTCTCTATATGTGTCTATAGATAATATAAATGTTCTAGCTTCTCTAAATTATGTGTTCTGACTATATAGTTTACAGTTGGCAGTTTCAGAATGAGTTTAGAGACACTGCTGTCTACGTTGTGACTTTGCTGACATTATTCTCCCAGGAGCCTGTTGCTATATGACACATCACCCCTGGTGACCCTTTAAAAGGGCGTGCAAAGAACAACTGTTTAATCTTATCATGGAGTCGCAGGGCTGGGCTGGGGATCCAAACAATCATAGCTTGGCGACAAACCTCTGCCATAGTCTCTATGGGAAAGGCTCAAGCGGGAGGGACAAGGATCATCTGGAGGTTACTTTCTTCCTCTCTCTCTCTTTATCCCCCACCCCGTGTGTGTGTGTGTGTGTGTCTGCTCTGCATGTGTGTGAGTAAAGAAACTCAGTTCTCACTTGTGTGGTAAGCATTTTAACCACCAGGCCATATCCCTGTCTCCTGATCCACTTCTTCGAGCTCTTCTGATTGCTTGCTGCATGGACTATGCTGAGCAGTGCTCCTGTAAGCTCTCGCTTTGCAGCCCAACATGTGTAGCTATGCATTTCAGTATGAAATGAACAGGAGAGGTTGGAGAAACGGCTCAGCAGTTAAGGGCACTTGCTGTTCTTGCAGAGGACCAGGGATTGTCCCCCAACACCTCATCTATAGCTCACAACCAACCACCTGTAATTCCAGCTCCAGGGACCCTCACTTCCTCTTCTGGCCTACATGGGCACTGCATTCACATGTTCATACACACTCATAGACACAAAAATAAAAATAAATCATAATAAATGAGAGAAATTGCCATAAGTGCAGATTGGCTAAGTACCCAGCTTTTCTTGGTACTCCCAATATGCTTACCAAAGTGGATGTACTCATCTGCCTAGCCAAGAAACATAAAACTAGGAGCATCCTTGCCAAAACAGAGTGCTTGTTTTCAAAGCCATCCTTTTGTTTCATGCCCTACAGAGCTTCCATCACCCCTTGAGATAAAAATAAAACATTTTCCATAACCTTCCAGGCCTATCTGACCCCGGTGCCTGCACTTCTCTACGGCCTTATGATCACTTTGCTATAAAGCTCTCTCCCCACAGGCCTCCTTTCTAGTTCTTAAACAAGACAAATTCATTCTTTACCGACCACCACTGCACCTGCTGTTTCTTCTGCTTGGAACGCCTGCCTCCCTCATGTTAAAGATCTATTCCCGGGGGAGGCTGCTTTTGATCAGGACTCTAAACTGCATCCCACTGCTCACCCCTGGTTTGTCCCTTTCCACTGTTCTGTCTCTGTTCTTTAGCCAGTACTTCACAGAATCAACTCATAAACTTCCTTCTTTATTAGAAAAAACCTAATTTGTGTATATGTGTGTTTTGGTGTGTACGGATGCATGCATGCGTGTGAGTGTGTGTGTGTGTGTGTGTGTGTGTGTGTGTGTGTGTGTGCAGGACAGAGGTTAACCTTGGTTGTTAGTCCCCAGGTACTACCGTTCATCTTCCTATTCTTTTGGGAAAGAGTCTCTCACTGTTCTTCAACTCACGGATGCAGTCAGTGCGTCCCAGGGATCTGAGTGTCTCTGCTTTCCCAGACTGTGATGACAAGTACTTGTCACCATGCTGGCGTCTATAAAGTGTGTTCTGGGGACTGAACTCCGATCCTAATACCTACATGACAAGTATCTTTAAACTGGATCATCCCTCCATCCCCTGCTACCTTTCTTAAGTACTTATTTCTTTTTATTGTGTCTCAAACCTATAGGACCCAGAGTGACATAAAATGTAGGAAAGACTATTTTTACTAAGTATATTTTAAATGAGCTGAATGAACTCCCTGAGAAGTTTGCTGATAGGAGCAAACTATATTTGTGTTACATATTTGTGTTTCTGACATGGATCTTAGGACAAGGGAAAAGGCTGTGATGTTAATAGCTTGGCTAGCATGAATATTGGAATGGAATAAAATCTCTCAGGGTTGCTTGACTAAATGTTTATTAAAATTGATAAACCAGAGTGTCAGTTACTTTACTTGATTCTGCAACACAGTAACTGACAAAAGCCAATTAAAGAAGGAAAAAGTTTGTTCTGGCTCACAACTTGAGGGGCCATCACAGCAGGGGTATCATGGTGACAGGAGTGTAAAGTTGTTGGTCATGTTGCATCCACAGCCAGGGACAGAAGGGTGAACACTGCCACCAGTCTCGCTTTTTGCTTTTTATTTAGTCCAGTAATCCAGAGAGTGGAATGGTGCTCCGACATTTAGCGCAGACTTCCCACTTCAATAATTCAGTCTGTGACTTTGTCACACGCACGCTCAGCAGTTTATGCCCCAGGTAACTGTAGGTCATTAACAATATTAGGCATCATAACAAGGACCTGAATTACTGATCAAATTTATACCCATGTCAGAAAAAAATGGAAAGGCTATAGTTTTTATTGGACCCTTTTAGTTCTGAGGTTTTTGCTAGTGTCTCCCCACTTCCCTTTTGATAGACCATCCTCGGGCCCTTACTGTTAACTATCAAGACACAGATATTCAGCTCCAATACCCTTGAAACTGAGCAAAGCAGCAAGGGCTGAAACAACTCTCATTGTAATGAGGGCCTTCCTATTTGGCAGTAAGTGAACACATTAAAAGATGGCAACATTATTGTCTCTTTCTGAGAAACAGCTATGGAACGATCAGCTTATTATGTGAATTGAAAACTTCTGAAACACAGGCACTTGGGTAGCTGTGTGGAGAAACGGAATTGTCCTAGAGAAGGATAAGCAGGCCCTCTTCATTGGTGGCAGTTCTATCTCATTTGAAAACGTTTCCCTGTGTGGGACTTGCTTTGCATGAGTGCTGAGCTTCATGATCAGTGTTTCTTTTGGGGGTGAAGTATGCATATTTCTATTTGTAACAAGTACTCAGGTGCTGAATATGTTCACAATGGTCCCATGATCACTCCCAGAATCTCTGATTAATGGAGTGCTGTGTGTGCATGTGCATATGCGTGCATGTACGTGTATTGACCAGAGGTTGCCTTCAAAGTGTCCTTCAAAGTGCACCTTAATTTTTGAATAAGGGTCTTTTATTGAACCTAAATGGAGTTCACTGCTTCAGCTAGACTGAGTGGGCCATGAGCTAAGGACTCACCTGTTTCTGTCCCCTTCAGTGGAGTTCACTGTTTCAGCTAAACTGAGTGGGCCATGAGCTAGGGACTCACCTGTCTTTGTCCCCCTCAGTGCTAGATTTAGCAGCACACACCACTGCACCTGATTATTTTACATGACCTCTTGGGAGTTGAACTCAGGTCCTGAAGCTTGTTCAGCAAGCATTTACACACTGCTCCATCTCCCCAGCCCATGCTATCCTGTCACCCCTAGTCTCTGAGTCCTTGTTTGTTTGATCTCCTGAAAGCCTTAGACCACAATTTCAGATCACCCCTATCTCTAAAGGGTCTTAGGTGCTTCTATTTCAGTTTAATTTTGATTGTTCAGTCTAAGTGGCTGCGGGATTCTCCCCCAGTGTCCAGCTCCACTCCTCCCTTCCAGATTCTCATAAAGTATGTGCCTTTGTTTCTCACGTGTCCCACCCGACTCCCTTGCTCTTGCTCTCTCATCGGGTTAAATTTGTTATCAGACTGTACATAGTGATTACTAGTTAGTTTGATAGCTGCTGGTGACAGATATGCTTACAATTGTGGACAAATAATTATGCCATTCTTTCTGTATGCTGGTGCTCGGAACATGCACTGATTGTCTCGAGAGCCTGAATAACGTTCCCTTGGAAAAGGTTAAAGGTGAAATGTGTACTTGGGAAATGACTCAGTTTGTCAAGTCCATGCATAAGGAACAGAATGGGATCCCTAAAACCCGTTTAAGAAAGGTGGATGTGGTAGCATATGCCAGAAATCCCAGGGCCAGGGCAGAAGGAAGCAGATCTCAGTGTCAATGGCCAACCAGCCTAAACTGCAAGCAAGGTGTTCAATGTGACATTTTTATCTCATGCATGCAGCATGCATACACACACATGCACACGCAAGCCTACACACACACAAACACACACACACAAGCACACACACACATAATAAGAAAGGTACAATGAGCCAAGCATGGTGACTTGCATTTTCAGCACTTGAGGCAAAGGGTCAAGAAGACCTCCATAAGTCTGAGGAGACCTGCCTAGTGTACACGGTGCCAAACCAACGAAAGCTATGTAGTGAACACTATCCCAGAAATAAAACAGCAATCAAACTAGGAAAACAAAGGACTTCTGGTCCCACCCTAAGTTTGAGCCAGAACCTGTAAAGATGTTGCCTGAGAATCAGTATTTTTAGTAAAGACTTTAGGCCAAATTTTGCAAACTACTGGCTTAAATGATGTTATATTTTAGTCCCACTTGCTCAAATCTTAATTGAAGCATTTTTTACGTTCATTCATTATGCTTTGACCATATCCTTCCCACTGTCTCCCTCCCAGACTTCCCCATGTCTCCCTACTAACTTCATGTCTTCTGTTTTTTTATTGAAAATTATCCATTATGTGTAGTTAGAGCTGCCCAAGGATGTGCAGGTTTAGAGCCAGCCACTGGAGCACGGGCAGTCTGCTAGTAGTCAAACCCCTGGGGAGAAGGGACTCTAGATTCTTAGTGTCTATGCCTAAGATAGAGGTGAAGCTTCCAGAACTGCTGTCCCCAGTGCTCGGATGATGCCTGCTTGATCTTTTGAAGGCCCTGGGGTGGTTTCCACAGTAGCTGTGAGTTCCAGGATGTAATGATCTGGTCCTATCAGAAGATAAGTTTGAGAACAGTCCTAGCCTATTCCATCCCTGGCTCCAGACAATTTTCCTTTCATCTCCCTCTTCCATGATACTCCTTGTGCTCTGGGGGCCAGGATTATTACATAGACATCCCATTTACTTTGCTTTACGCTTTGAGAATGTGCGTAATGTGTGTCAAAAGTTACATTTCCCAACAATGTCAACATTTCTGGCTTCTTTTTCAACACAACCTTAGTTGGGATAAATGGATGTTATTCTTGTTGCCCTGCTGGTGGGAGGTTCTTCACTCCCTGCTGATACCCACTTTGGGACTCCGTGTGCAAAATGCTTGGATAATGATGTGATTCTGAAAAGGGTCCTCACCTTCTTTTCCCCTCTGAGACTCTTCTGCTAGCATTCTTCAGTCTTGCCAGAGAAGTTTATTTATGTAATTGATCTTATCTATATTTGTCAATGAAACCAGCCCTGAGGTTTTCCCCAGTAGGTTCTTCAGCCAACATGGAGGCACAATGAAAGGGCAGCACGTTAAAAACAGAATGGAAAATATTCTCGGGGCAAAGTGATTGTTACTGCCTGTTACATCGTTGTTTTCTTTTGATCTCTCATTGTGTGCATTTCTTCCCTCAATAGATTTCTTCGGAAGCTGAAATAGTACGAAAAATATAATCAAATGATTTCTTTTATTTTCGCTAAAAATTCTTGGAGTGGGAGAAGCTGAGAAGAGATTTCTGTTCATTGTCCCCAACAACAACAACAACAATGCACATACTGTCACTTACACAAATTTGAAAAGAAAAAAAAAGAAACAAAACAAAAGAGAATTTTTGCAATTGAAGTACTTATGAATGTACTTACTTCATAAGCATGGAAATACAAAGTTTAATTGTAAGAAGTCACTTTAAAAAGCCATATGTGCGTGTGTGTGTGTGTGTGTGTGTGTGTGTGTGTGCACGCTCACGCCCAGGCGCACGTGCATGCATGTGTAATAGCACTGCTGAAGAGGAGGAGACAAGTAGGGGGTCCTGTGATTTGCAGACCAGCCAGTATAGGCAAATTGATGAGCTCCAGTTTCCATCTGAGACTCTGAGGTGGAAATCAACAGAGTAAGACTCTCACCATCAAACGCTGCCTGTCCCACACATGTCCATGTGCACACATGAAGGCTTCCACACATAAATGACACATACATGCACAGACACATGCTCGCTAAAAAAGAGAGAGAGAGAGAGAGAGAGAGAGAGAGAGAGAGAGAGAGAGAGAGAGAGGAGGGAGGGAGGAGAAGGGAAGAAGAAAATGAAGAAGAAGAAGAAGAAGAAGAAGAAGAAGAAGAAGAAGAAGAAGAAGAAGAAGAAGAAGAAGAAGAAACAACTATGAATAATAAAACTTAGTGAAAACATTTGAGAATATATTAATATTGAGAATACTAGTATAACATGGGAGAAATAAGTATGGCAATGAGAACCTGAAGAATGGTCTAGAAGTTCATTTAGTATCCTTGTTGTCCCATTTTAGCACACATTTTCCTCACTCCATACCTTGTATACTACCAGTACTCCTTCAAATATCGACCCCATTACTAATCTATCACCATTATCTCTACATATCCATAGTCACCAGCAAAACATCATCCTCACAATCTCTTCCACCATAGCAATGATGTCTATGTCTTATGCACTGCTAGTGCTGTTGAAAATATGGTTCCCATTACCAGTTTACCATAATTATCTCTATGTTTCCGTGGCTATGAGAGGACCATTGTCATTCCCACTTCCACTGTGGCAATAGCCTCTAGTTTCATCTCCAGCACTGTCACCTCCAGCGCTGTCTGAAACAAACCCAGTACCCTTTATGGCTTCTCCTCTGAGCCCATACCAGGTACTGAGTTAAGGGTCTCATTGCGGATGGAGTGTGCATGATTCATGAGCTTTGATCTATATAGTTTCTGCAGAGGGACAGAAGAGAGCTATTTTTTCCCTGTGCCCACATGAGTCACAGTCCTCATTTTTCTCTAGTCAGGTCCTCAGGAACAAACGGTTTCAATAGGAGAGGATGTCCAGAAACTTCGTCTCTTTCCTCTCTGCTTCCATGCCCCGTGGGAACAGTTCAGGGCACCAGTCAGTGGTGCCCCGGGTTGCCTTTTTCTCTATGCAGGTTTCCAAACTGAAAATCGGGACTATTGAAAATAAAATCAAAGCCTCAGTATAGAAGCAACATCAAAGGAGGTTTCTTTTGCCTGCAGGTAGCACCCACTTGTAAGTTTCAAGTCTTTCATAGAAAAATGTGTAAAAGCTACATGATCTCCAGGATTGAGTTTTGGAGGACAGATGGAAATGGAACAGAGTGAGAAGCTTGGCGTACTTGATTCTGAAAACTCCAATTATTTTTTTCTAAAATGTCTGTGTTTAATATCTATGAATTTCTTCCTCAAGAATTTTATTTAAAAACTGAGACAGTATAAAGATCTTCATTCTGCAACCTCACAACCTTGTCATTGCCCTACTTTAATAGTGTGTTCTCTGTGTGTATGTGTGTGCTGTGTATGTGAGTGTGTCTACCCAGAGGCCAACATTAGATGTTTTCTTCTATCACTCTTCCTTATTCATTGGATTCAAGTCTCACTGAACATGGGGTTTGGTAGTTCAGTTTAATTGACTGGACAGCAAGCTTCAGAAATCTGTCTTCTCGCCCCCTTTTCTCCAGCCCTGGGAGAATACAAGTGCAAGCCACCATGGTGTTATCAGACATGGGTGCCGGGGATTGAACTCAGGTCCCCATCCTTGTGTGGTAAGCCCACTTACCAATCTCCCTATTCCCCTTAATATTATTTATGCAAGTTTTGGAGACAAAACTACTGTCACAGATGGGAAATGATGAAGTTCACAGGCGTCCCTTCACAGACGTATGGTCTGGAATTTGGAGGTAGGATCGCTAGTTTACAAAGGGAAAAGTCATGTTTGCCTGATACCTGGTGGAAGAATGAGGGAAGAAAGCAGTCAAGAATACACAGAGAAATCCAATCTTAATAATCAGGAAAATTAGTCTATGTTTCTGAGGTACGTTTACTTAATATTATCTTATTTTATTTGTGTGTGTGTGCGTGTGTGTCTACGTGTCTATGTGCTTGTGAGTGTCGTGCCAAGGCATTAGTGTCTTGCAAGGACATTAGATTCACTGGAGCTGCAGCTACAGACAATTAACAGCATACAGTGTGGGTGGGTGGAACTGAACGTGGGCCCTCTGTAAAAGCAAGGCATGCTCTTACCTGCTGAGTCATCTCACCAGCCCTTCCTAAATGTTGTGAATGGGGATAAAATACATAAATCACAAAGTGTCTGACTGCATATCAGCAACCGCAATGGAACTGTTTTTTCATACCTTAGGTTCTCTCTGAGTCTTTGCTTGCTTCCTACCCACCAGTACCCAAGGCATGCTTGGAGCTGCACTGCTAGGTGGGTGTTGTTGGACTTCCTTGATCTGTGCTGCTTATTTTAGTTTCAAAGTCCCTATACTGTGTGTGTGTGTGTCTGTGTCTGTGTGTGTGTGTGTCTGTGTCTGTGTGTGTGTATGCATGCACGTGTGAATGTCATGTGTTGGGGGGAGTATAGATGGAGACCAGAAAATGGCATTGGAAATGCTGGATCTGGATTTGCTGGCGGTTGTGAGTCACCCTTTGTGCTATATAAACTACACTTGGATCCTATTTAAGAGAAAGGACTGCTCTTAACCACTGAGCCCTCTCTGACTCTGAGTTTCACTGTTTCTGAGGAAGAAAACCTGAGCATCTGATGCCAACTAAGAGCAGAATTTTGGAGCTGAGGCTGCATAACTCAATGTCAGAGCATGCATTCAATATATGTCAGGTCCTGGTTCCATAATCAGTGACAGACAGACAGACAGACAGATGAATGCACACATGAATCAGTTGTGGTTTGTAATGATTTCAGTGATTTGGTGATTACAAAAAAATTGTAATGGGCTAATATATCTCTTTGGCTAAATAAATTATTGATGTTTGACATCTTTTTAGGTAAACTGAGAAGCCAGATGAAGTTTTTCTTCTTTTCATGTGAATGTGCATGTGTGCATACATGTCCATGCGTAAAAGGAAACATGCATGTGTGTTTACATGCCTGTGGAGACCTGAGGTAGATGTTGAGAATCCTCCTCCATTGCTCTCCACCTTTCTCTCTGAGGAAATCTCTTAGTCAAACTCTGAATTGACCAAGTCTCACCAGTCAGTCTCACTAGATCCCAGAAAGGAATCCACCATCTCCCACTTCTGTAGTTTGAATTATAACCAAGTTGCTATGCACACCGGGGCAATTCTGCAGCTTTCATGGCTATCAACTCTGATCACCTGGAGCTTGCTTAATCACTTGGAGCTGCAAGTGATTAAGCAAGCACTTAATCCACTGAGCTAACCCTGCTAAGCATGCATGAGGACTTCTTGTCCCTTGCCATCCCATTTCTTTCCCCCTCTGGATCTCCAGTTACACTCTTTCCTCTAGGGCAGCAATCACCAGGCAAGCGCAATAGACAATTTGAATTATTTGAATAGCTTTGATTTTGTTTTAAAGTTCAGAACAAATAAGAAGAACTCATTTTAATGCTGTATCCTATCTAATCTTCATATTGTAAACATTATCATTTCCTGGTTGTATTAGTACCTTCTAGATGTTCCATAGCTAATGAGCATATGTTACGCAAGAATCATCCCCAGTGGTGGCAGGGACAGCTGAGTGTCCCCAGATGCTTTTTCTTGTTTTTAAATGCTGATTGACTTAGTGAGAGTTTGGCTGTGTGTCATGGAGTTATCTTCTTTCATTCCTCTTCAGTGTGCCCCCAGAGTAAGATTCTCTCATAACTCAAAACTCTCCCTTCCTACAAATGCTGTTGCTGCTTCACTGGGCTAGTTTAGGCACAGCTGTGGCAAGAGGAGGCATCCTTCCTCTCGTTGCTTCCTCTCTCTTCAATGTTGAACTAACGTGACCTGAACAACCCATTTGCCCTCATGGGTATGACGATGGCAGTGGGGTTCAGAGAGGAATCTAAGAGAAAAGCACCCCATTTTTCTTTTCGATCATATGTGTTACTTACATGTTACATGCAAGTCATATTAGAGAAATATATGTGAGTTGGAATGACTGCATATAAGACAGATATTATCACTGCAGTATCTCTAAGACTACAGGTGTAAACCAAGATTTTCCTACAATGATAGAGAGAAAGCAGTCTGACTTCTCTCAGGTCCCTGTCATAGCCTGACTAGGAAGTTTGGGATACCATCAAATAAAAACTTTCCAAACTTATCTCTGCCCATGTTGATGTTTTTTTCAAGGCACAAAAATTATAATTATACCTTGATTTAACTCAAATGTCCACTTCTTTAATTGCTTCTCAGAAACATTAGTTCTCAGATGAACACAGTGAATAGGGCCAATTATTTCCTAAGCTAGGTGGAACAGCCCAGTGGCTGACCTGCTAATCAGAGTTTCAGATATCATTGAACTCACAGAAGATGCATTCAAAAGGATAGTCTCTCTTTATGTTTCACCAATTGCATCACCACGCTGAACGCAATCAAGGCATGCAAGCCGATGACAGAAAACCAAGAATTGGAACTAAATTATTGTCTGTCATTTCTTATGTGATTACCGTCTTCTTGGATTTAGGGATACCATAGTTCACTTTACTTTGTTTCTTCTTCAGGACAGCCAAACTCTGAATTTCTGTTATTGTCATTGCTAAAGATAGAACAAAAATTCTGTTTAGCTAGATGTACGTTGGAAAATAGTTAATAAAATCTATTTGTGAAAACATAATTTCTCAAAAGAGTTTAGCGTTTTAAAAGTAAACAGAGTCTTGATATGGCTTGGTGGGTAAGGATACTGGCTGCAAAGCTAGATGGTCTGAATTTAAGTCTTAGTACTATGTGTTAGAAAGAGAGAATTTATTGCAACACACACACACAGAGACACATACACACATGCATATACACACAGACAAATAAATAAATGTTAAAAATAAAATAAAATAAAAATTCTCAAGAAGAAAGAACCCTCTAGAGTGTTTTTCTCTCACTATGTAGAATAAAATCCAACCTGCCTATCAGATTAAACCATGCACACTGAGCTCCCCACTTCAATCACACTTAGTGCATTGCAGGTATATTATTTACTTACATTGTTGCTGTGACAAAATGAAGAACATGAGCAAGAAGGAAAAGTTTATTTTGACTTAGAGTCCAAAAGTACAGTTCATCATGGGCGTGAGGCTTCTGGTCACATTCAGGACACAGAGGGAAATGAATGCTGGCTTACAGTTTGCTCTTTCTTTTCTCTTCAATCTGGGACCACAGCCTACCCAATGAAGTTGCCCACAAATAAGATGGGTCTTCCTACTCCATGTAACCCAAACTAGAAATCTGGTTCCTTACAAAAGCGCAAACGTTTGTCTCCTAGGCGATTCTAGAGCCTGAAAAAAATTGATGATTAATATTAATATCACACTAGCAGTGCCTGCTTTCAGACCTGTTCCCCCTTAAAGAACTGCCATTAATCTGTTATCTTTGGAATGTTTTCCTCAAAAGTCCAATGTCAACAGCCTTTTATAAAAGGCCACATTGTAAATGTTTTCAGTTTCACAGGCTATGTGCTTTTCTCTGCAGCTTACCTAGCACCATGGTAGAACAACAGCCATGGACAACACATGAATGAAAGAGCGTGGCCTTCCTCCTTTGTTCCAGCATGACTGTATCTAAACTAATCTGACAGTGGGCTAGACCTAGTATGTGAGCCGCATCGTTGTCTGATCAGACACCGTTTTATAATGGATTTTTCTGATCATTTTTGTTCCAGTTAAAGGAAATCTGAAGCTTTTCATGGCAAGTCTGTGGAAGGTCTGCCTGGCCCATCTCTTGACGCATTGCCCTTCTCTGTCTTAGTGCTTATTTAAGTCTAAGTTGTTTATTTGTATATTGATTTCGGACACAGATGCATTTTTTTTTTTTACTACAAAGTTGATCCCAGATCCTGGAGCAGAATGAGTGGAAGGCACTCAGTTGTATATTTTGAACCTAGATAAATAATTCACCCCGAGGAATAAAGTTCTCTATGGACTACTCCACATTTCAACAGCGGGAAGTGGCATCCTGTAGAGTCAGGGCTCATGGCAATCTAGGACTCCTACCAGGTATTAATTGTTTCTAGTAATTTTGTTCATTTTCTTATAAATTTCTAAAAAAACAATGTATATGGAGCAAATTAATATTTTAAAATTTATTTGTTCTGATTTTTACATTTTAAAATTACTACACAATGTAATACGTTTTATTATGTATTATTCATGAATAGTTTATTTTGTTTAAATTCCTCCAACTTACATCTCTCTGCACCTCCCTTTTATGTTTTTGCTCCCAAAGTTACCTGTATAGTTAATAGTCAAATTGACAGAATATAGAATTACCTTGGAGATTGGCTTCTGATCATGTCTCTAGGGGATTATCTTGCATACATTAATCAATGTCAATGTGGGAAAATGCACGTCAGTCGTGGTTGGAACCATTCTGTAGGTAAGAGATCCTGGACTGTATAGAATGGAGAACTGATGCTGGGTGCTGGTGGTGCATGCCTTTAATCGCAGCACTCAGGAGCTGAGGTGGGAGGTCCTCTGTGAGTTCGAGGCCAGTCTGGTCTAGAAGAGCTAGTTCCAGGACAACTTGAGCTGTTACACAGAGAAACCATGTCTCGAAAAAACAAAGCAAAACAAAACAAAACAAAAAAGGAGAGCTGAGTAGAGCACCCACATCAGTTTCTTCTGACTGTGAATTCAATGTAACCGGTTGGTTCAGGCTCCTGCTCCTTGAGTCTCCCATCATGATGGGTTATACCATGAGCTCTTAATTAAAATAAACCTTTTAGCTCTCAAGTTGTTTTGGGAAACATATTTATATTATGGCAACAGGAAAAAAACTGAGACATCTTCTTTATCATTTTCATATTGGTGTATTCTAATGCGATTCCTGTACAGTTTCCTTAAAGTTCGCATTTCCTCTTTCTAGTTTTTTGATCTATGCCCACATATAGTCCTACTAACTACACACATACAAAAATGAGATGCTAGGATCCACATACTTTAAAAATGATGTCTGATTACAATGTGGACTTTGGATTTTTTTTGTGATTGTAAATAAGCACACTAGTCAAAACAGAACAAATTCTTCACTGCATCAACAAGCCTAGATCATTAGCAGATTTATGCCTTATAACTGTTTTGATGGAGAGGTTTAATGGCAGATTTCAGTAACACTAGCATTCCATGGCCTATATGGTCAATCAGCACTGTCAATCAAATGCCCATTGCCTGTCTTTTAGATATGGATGTGGCAGATATAAGCAACAAGCACCATGAAGCATCCATTGCTTTCTCTGTCATCCAGAGCAGTTGTTTGAAGGAAAATACAGCGTGAATACTTAAAGATGAAAGGGGTTTATCAACCAGTGTCCTTCAAAGAGACAGAGGGTTTGTAACCTATGATTATTAATTTAAAAAAGAGGAAGGAGAAAGAGAAGGAGAGGGAGAGAGAGAGGGAGAGGAAGGAGGAGGAGAAGAGGAGAAGAGGAAGAAAGAGAGAGAGAGAGAGAGAGAGAGAGAGAGAGAAAGGAAGGAAGGAAGGAAGGAAGGAAGGAAGGAAGGAAGGAAGGAAGGAAGGAAGGAAGGAAGGAAGAAGAAAGGAAGGAAGGAAGGAAGGAAGGAAGGAAGGAAGGAAGAAAGAAAGAAAGAAAGAAAGAAAGAAAGAAAGAAAGAAAGAAGAAAGAAAGCAGATTGCAATGTAGCTGCAACACTGCTGGGAATGGAAATGAAAGTGAGGCACTCCAGATCAGAAAATCTGAAGGTGATTCCTTCCCTTAGGGATGAGGGGATCGAGTCCAGGGAGAAGTCAGAGGTGACACTGAGTATGTGCCCTGATAAGGCAATTCTTCCAGCCTTCCACACTCCCTAACCATATAGGAAATAAAAGGCTATGAAGTTTTACTTAGTTATATCACTCAGGCTTTCTAAAACTAAATAGAACTGAAAGATGTATGTGGCATAATCTGCTCTGGACAGCCATAGAAAAATATTTATCAAAGTAAGAGAGTCAATGAGGTGGGTGGGAAAAACTTCCCCTGGAATGGACACCTCTCTACTTTTACATGTTTTGAAGAGTGTGGATACAGCAGACAATAAGAGATCAAAGAAGTGTAGGGAAACATTTTCAGTACTTAAGGAAGCAGGTGAAGAAAGGTGCCAACTTTCTCACAGAGTTCCTGTCGCTAACTGCTTGATTTCTGTTGTGTTTTCTGGTTTAGATATTAGCAACCTTTGAGACCTCAGACAGTCCCCTGTGGTCCTCAGTATCCTCAATGAGAAAATGAGAGGGATGGGCTAAGCACTTCCTAATGCTCATTATAATTCCACAGGTGGTGATTATGAGTGTATTGTATCCCTGGAAATGTCATGAAAAATAACAATAAAACCGATTAAGTTGAAAATGGTCCAACAGCCACAAAGAGATATTTGACACTCTAATCCTGAACTTTTTCTGCTTAGGTTTTTGGCCTTTTTAATTTTGGAAACAGACATTTGATAGCCTGTTTAAAGTCCCCTCCCCCACTTATTCTTTTATAGAAGTCCGAGTCCAGCCGTATAAAAGCTCAAAGTATTCTTAAGCAGTAATGTCATTGGTATAATTTTTTTAGTCCTTCTGTTTGGGTGGGAACTCACTGGTAGCCTGTTTGAAGCTGCTCTCTTTGTGGGCGTCTAGCTTATTTTCCATTGCATTCCCCTGGGTACTCCTTTGTGATCAAAACCAGTAACACAGTGTGGCGTCCAAACTGAAGTTCATTGTCAGTAGAGGTTACCATTTGTACATTTCCCAGAAAAGAAAGAAAAAAGCTATTGTCATAGGAAGGATTAATGTGGCCATTTGGGCTCTTTATTATAATCTTTTCTTTAAGAATGAGGGATTCGAATGTTAATGCATTCCATAATCTATGAATTATAAAGATATGCTATACTGCTCTGACCTTTTCAACATTTGGTAATTTTGATTGAGTGGCTATTCTGAGTCTGTTCGTTTGAACAGCTCTATTACCCTGTGGGAAAGAAGAAGGCTAGCCAAATTTTGAGAATACATTCATCTTGAAGCAAGCACAGAGTAGTTAGTTACAATGTGTCAGGGAGACAAGAGATCAATTTACTCAAATTCCTGTAATCCTCAATACATCAGGTATTATGATCACTATCTACAGACAAACAAATTAAGACTGAGAGAATAAATCATAATATTTCAAAAGTGAAATAGAGAAGCATCCTTAATCCCAAGACTGTATAAACCCAACTCTAAGCACTTTAGAACACGTCATTGCTTTAGCATTTGGAGTATTTTAAATATATTTTATGTATACTAAATGCCTACAGATATCCTAGCAGTTTAGATTGTATTTTCAGAACTCACACATTTTAAGCACCAATTGGTATCTATTATGCTAGGTAATGTGCGACTCATAGAGACAGAGTGATAAACGAAACTAAACTCAAGACCTCCAATACTAAGGAGATAAAAACCATGGATATAACTCAGGGTTATAGAATACAGACAGAATAACATTCACATAGAGAGGAGTGATTTGAGAAGACAGATACTCAAGTCTCTCCACTTAAAAGTTAAGATATAATGGAAGAACAGAATGTTACTGTAGCTCATAAAACATGGAAGCCTGAATGTGGGTCTTACCCAACAGGAAGAACATCACTATGAGGCTCCCCTGCACAAATTGTAATACTATAGATGAAAGATTGGGAAAAATATTCTCTTTGCTAATCATTTGTTCAATTTATTTCTATTGATTCTTACAGATGTCATCATATTTCTTTGAATGTGTTCTAATATAGAATTCTATCAATTTATCTCCTCTCTTTCCTCCCTCCAGCACCTCCCAGCTATCCTCCTTTAAAATGCTCCCAAACTCTTCTGCTTTCAAGTTGATAACCTCTTTCTCTTTGATTATTATCAAATACTGTGTATCAAATAGTATATATATATATATATGTATATATATGTATAAGTGTATGTCTAGATACATGATTTTTGTGTGTATAAAGTTTATATATGTATGTATATTTGTATAAAGTATATATTTATGTATAAATATATTTGATGTTTGTATGTAAAGTTTCTAGACTGACCAATCTGCATTGGGCAACCAATAATGGAGATAATCACGTGGATAAACTAATCCTCATTCTTCCAGCAGTCATTATTTGCCACATTCAATATATCTTTATCAAATCATATTCATCCCTCAGTTCTCCTCCAACTCATTCCAGTCCCACCCTGTTACAACCTACACTTTCCTAGTTTTTTGTTAGTTTCTGTTGTTCCATTTTCTTTTGTTTTTTTAAAAAGAGAATATCTCACAATATCTGTCCTGGTGTGGCAATCTTTCTGTCCCCTCTTCCATAATGTTCCTGAACCTAAAGTGTGGTCTTTGTATTGGAATGTATTAATTGGGAACAGGCACACTATGGTCAATCGATCTCTACAGTTAACCAATCACGGCCTTTTATGTTGTTCTCTTCCTAACACAAAAGTGTATTTGATGTTGGATGAGAACCACCCTTACCTATGCTTACATGGATAAATATTTAAAATATGATTAGGGAGTGTGCTGAGAGTAGTAGATTCTCTTCTGTATTCCAGGGCCTCACCAGCCACAGGGAGTTGGCTCAGCTTACAGTGCCGGGCATGACTTTCCTTCTATTGATCAGGCTTAAATACAATTAGTTGACTGTTGGTTACCCCCAACAAATATGTGCAATTATTGTATCTTTCAGAATACCTATCAAGGCAGTCATTGTTGTGGTTCATTGATGTTACAGCCGGAGAGGACTATTGATTGATTTTCTCTATTGGTAGCTTGGATGGCTCCTTATGAATATAAGAGAGCTGGCCCTCAGTGGGGAAGTCAGACCCAGGATATTCCTCTAAACCTTGTGTCTGAAGTGTATGATGTTTTCAATAATAAGATCCTGCCTTCTTTTCTGGAAGGTACCAAGCGCAATGGCAATGGCGTGTATTATTTGTGTTCTTCTGCAATTCCCTGATGGACAACTTAAAAGAAGGCTTCCAATGTCTGATACTAGTGTTTTATTAGGTAGCCTATGACTTTAGGTGTGTTGTCATGTCTATTGACTGGCATAACTTTAGTTTTAAAAGATTTACACACACACACACACACACACACACATTATGTATATATAAAGATAAAGCATTTTTAAATTTAATTATTTAGGTCCTTAAAATAATATAATTCCCTATGGCTTTAGCACACATTCTTAGTTTTATTCATCCTTCTCCTTTCCTATCCCTTGTGTTACATTCCTTCTTCTCTCCACAGGTAATTCTCTGCCACCTTCCCCCCTTCCTTTATTAGAAAATGTCTCCTACTACTCCTTTCTCTAGCCTCCCTGCCTTCACCCCCAATGGTGTAATTTCCTGGTATCTGTCTACTCCAAGGTGTATACTCACATTGAAACTTTCAGAGGCAGCATCCACAGATAAGAGAAAACATGTTCTTGCAACAGTGCTTCTTCTGGAATGAATAAAGCCATTCATCATTCATCAAGAAGGGCTCTTTCTAATGGTGAGCATACAGTGACTCAACACAGAGAAACAAGGGCAGAAAGCAGGTTGTAGAGAGGGTTGAATGACCTGCAAGATGATTTTCCTAAACCAAGAAGTAGTAGAGTGTTGTCAATATTTTCATCAAAATGTTTGAGATACCTGTACTTTTTTTTATTATTTACTGATTTCATTTCCAGCTTCCACACATTAAATTTTTGAATGATAGGGTTTATAATATTTCATGAAGATTAGGGATTAATCTTCAGAATACACTTAAAAATTCCAGGCACATAGATGTAGATCAACATTCCAAAGTCTGCAAAGACTGAGACAAGGAGATCTTAGACAGTCAGTCTAGGCTGTCTGATAAGCCCAGGTTCAGGGAGAGACCATGTCTCAAAAAAATAGAGATGATGCCTGAGGAATGACAGCCCATCATATTGCATTCTCTAGCTTCCAATAGGAGCATCCAAAGACGCACACGCACACACACACACACACACACACACACACACACACACACACACAGAGAGAGAGAGAGAGAGAGAGAGAGAGAGAGAGAGAGAGAGAGCAAGAACATCTGAATAGTGTTTGAAAATAGACTAGCCTGATATGCAATAGTGAGGTGATGAAATATTGCTAGAATGATAGGTGAGTTCAAATCAATCTATGTTTACAACTTACATGTTAAGAGTGAGATATGAACCAAATATTCATCTTCATCTTTGTGTAAAAATTTTAGTTCTATGCCCATTTCCATTACATAGATATTAGCATGTGGCTGATGATGAATTCTCAGGTAATATTGTGGGCTGTGTGACTCTGAATGACTGCAGGAAGAACTCAGATGATATCAATAGTCCATCAGACTCAGAGATGAGGGTACAAAATGAACAATATAAACAGGAATTTTTATTGGCTTCAAACTTAATTTGAATCTATAAAAGGCAAGGGAATAAATGTCTGATTCCCTGAGTGATATTTGAGAAAAATTTTCTTCTATACCACTTTTAGATAATTTTCTATCAGTGCGTCCTGCAAGTCTTCAGCTATTTGGTAAATTATAAATTCATGTTAGTTTTTTTAAGAATTAATTCACATAAATAAATATGCTTAGAATACTGGCCAGTTTAAAGAGTAAAAGGAAGTTAATCTTTTTCTTGCTTAGAAAACTCTGAGACATTCATTAGAAGGTTACAAGTTAGATATATTTATTGAAAATCTCTTTTAAGATTCATAAACTCAAATGTCAAAAAAATATGTAAAAGACTTATCTAATAAGGTTGCAGAGAAGTGTGGAAATACAGCATGTGAGAGAACGTTACACCCTCTGTAACAGATCCTTTGTTGAATATGAAAAGATCTGCTTCCAAAATAACTCACTGGAGTCACAGTGTTTTCGAGTGGTTTCTCTAGCAATGTGATCTAAGATGAGGGTTTGGCTTGATTTGAGGTCACCATTGACTGGGAATCTTCTTGTGCACCGGAAGCTTTGAAGTTAGGAAACATCGTAACATCAGCTTAGACATATGAAGAAGAATGCATTTGTCAAGAACACTAAAGAGATTCGCTTGCTGGTGACCACTTTGTGAAGTGTATTTGTTCACGTCATAACTGAAGCTTTCTTAATGGGCTCGAAGGGTGACCACACATGCCCTCTCCAAAGTGTTTGACCCAGGAGTTCCTGTACTTCCTTGCAGGTAGAATAGTGTCCTGAGCAATAGAATATTACTCAGCAGTTTAAAAAAATGACATCAGATTTTTAGGCAAGTGAATGGAACTAGAAAACAATTATCCCTAGTGTGATAATCCAGACCCAGAAAGACCAATATGGTATGTACTCACTCATAAGTGAACATTAGCTTTAAAGTATAACCATGTCATACGCCACAGACCTGGAGAGACTAGACAACAAGGAGTTCCCAAGGGGGCGGGTGCATGAATTTCCCTATGAAGGGGAAATAGAAGAGTCCAAGCTCAGGGAATCCTGCTGAAGAGAGAGAGAGAGGGGGGGGGGAGGAAGGATTGTAGGAGCCAGAGGAGTCAAATACATTACAAGAAAACTCACAGAAACAATTAACCTGGCTCATAGGAACTCTGAGTCTGGACCAACAATCAGGAGTCTGCATAGAACTGACTTACTCTCTCTCTCTCTCTCTCTCTCTCTCTCTCTCTCTCTCCAAACACACACACACACACACACACACACACACACACACACACACACACACACGTGACAGTTGTGTAGCTTGATCTCCTTGTGGGATTCCTAACTGTAAGAACAGGTGCTGTCCCTAATGCTGACTCTTGGGAACCTCTTCCTCATACTGGATTTTATTGTCCGACCTTAATACCAGGGGGTATGCTTAGTCTTACTGCTACTTGGTATGCCATGCAATGATGATACACATGGCAGGCCTGCCCTTTTCATAACAGAAACAGAGAAGTACTAGACTGGGGGTGGGGCAGCGGGAAGGTAGGGGGAGGGGAGGGAAGAGAAGAAGTAGGGGAAACTGCAGTCAGGATTTAAAATGCATAAATAGGAATTTTAAAGCAGAAAAACCAGTGTGGGAGAAAAGGAAGCGTTAAGAGGTAGGGGCAAAGTTTATGAAAGACATCCTTGGCCTGTTTAACCTTATCTAGAGCAGTTTGTCATTGACTTCTGATTCCTTTGCCTTTACCTCGATGGCTGAGTACCAAGGCTAAACACCCAGTCTGGCACTAACATTTTCGTCATACTTCTGGTTGTTTAGAATCTGTATGAACAAAAGAATAGCTTTTCTCTTACTTTTTCCTAAAGATTTACTTTCCTGTCAGTTTAGATAATAAACCAAAATAATTTTAAATAAATGTTGCCTGAACTAATGACCTATTAAAACTTTCTATAAGTATTATATTCCCCACAACCTACATATAGACCCTGAATTTGAGATGGGTGATCTCTATTTGTGTATTCTAGTAATATATGCATGCATATCATCATCACCATGTTATCTGCCTGTTTTGCAGATTATAGTGTTGATGGAATAGATATTCAGTCCCATGACCTTGAGGTATTAATAGCAGCTAGTTTGAATCTTTCATATGTAACTTTGAATAACCTAAGCTGTAGAGAATAAAAATGTTAAAATTGGCAAAACTGTGATCTTCTTCAGATGATGAAGGAACATGCTTAATATTGTATCAGTTATTATGGTACAGGCTGAAGGATGGCTAAGTGGTTAAATACATGTACTGTTCTTACAGATACCCAAGTTTGGCTCCCACCACCCATGTGAGGCAACACAATACCACCTCTAACTCCAGCTCCAGGAGATCAGACGCCCTCTTCTGGCCTCTGCAGGCACCCACATGCATATGCACAGATCCCTTCCCCCCCAACATACATTTACATAAATAAATCTTAAAGAATATGGTGCTTTATTTTCATCTCCATAACAGTGTTTTCAGCCTCAGATTGAAAGATACTTTCTTTGTCGTTGTTGAAATGTGCGTGTGTACAACATTTTACTGCCGCAGTCATCTAGGCAAACTTAAAAGGCAGACAAAATAGCATGCTGGAAAAGAACAGATCAAAATTCTACCTTGAAAAATAGTTTCCTATTTTGCAACCTTTCCAATGAGTAATTATCTGCTGTCTAGCATCTCACAGCGTGTGTAAAGTATAGAGTGAAATTTATGCCCCGAGTAACTGAAAAGAGATGTTGAAAAGGCCATGGAAACAGATCTCACAAAAGTGGTTAAAATCTGAACTTTGGGAAATTGCTGCCAGGGGACTGAGAACTCTTCCTAAGTCCCAGGATGGAGAGTCAAATAAAGATACAAGCCTTTCAGAAAAACAAGTTAGAATATATTCAATATATTATTTATATAAGATAAACTATACACACACACACATATATATATATATAATCAAAAATATTTACTTACTGTTTGATGAATGATGTTTTAGTAATTTTGATTGACACAAGAAATTGTAGAATAGAGATAAATATAGAAGAGTGTTGTGGAGAAAAATAATACAGTTTCTTGACTCATCATAAGGTCCATGACTGAAATCTCTGAATAAAAGGCAGATGAACAAGAGAAAAAGCACAAGGTATCTATATTTCAGATTTAGGTAATATAAGTGCCTTCAGAATTGAAGACCCAAAGATTGGGAGAGAACTGCAGTCTTACGGTGTCTGCTGGGAAAAGCTGACATTTGTGGTAAGACATGACTGGAAAAAGGGCATGTGGTCTGATAGACATAATTGAAAGAATTTAACATGGCTTGCTAATATCTATTCTTCACTGTTTTTCTGTAAGTCAACTACTCTCCCAGGGGCAAAAAAGGCACTTGCTACATGACAGTGTCTGGGTAGTGAGTGTGGAGGAGATCAGAGCATAAACACTAAGAAATTACTATTTGCTTTGATAAGAATAATTCTAATTCCTGTGATTTGATTGAAGAAAAAAAGGAAGCATGTAGAATATAAGGTGAGAGACAAGGGTGTAGCTCATCTAGGCTGTAGAGCACTTGCCTATCCTGTGAGACACTAGGTTTGCGGCAGAGCACTTACAGAATAAAAAAGAAATAAGAGAGAAGGGATCTCAACGAAACCTTGCTTTTGAGATTCTTTTCTACCCTCCCATCAAGGATTCAGCATGCTAGCACATCACGCCGAGCGTTGTGTTCTCAGCCTGATAGTATCCATGTTTAATGAATGACAAGCTTTCTTCCTCAAAGCCTCAAGAAATACATAGCTGAATGTGAGATTCTTCTGGGGAAATATACTTACCATCTTCCTTCATAAAGGGAAGCAAGAACAGACAAAAGTAATAACTGCACTGAAGTCCAATTTGGTGAGCCAGTATTAGGGTGGTTGCAGGAATACAGATAAGGGGTTGCTTATAGGGAGAGGAATGCCTTAGGGACAGCTGCATCACTGAGAAACTCATACCAACATGGCTCACCACTCATGAAAGCTGCAACCTTTCTGAGTGGCTACTTACTTACTGGCTAAACAACTGTAAAGAGAGTCTCTTGTAAATATTGAGTGTTTAGATGTTCCTGAGCACATGAAATTTATCTCTTTGATCTCATGAGCCATGGCACCCCTTCCATAAGGGAATGTTTCAATTATGGGGAAATGGCTCTATACAACAGCACTTTGAATATGTGCTTCTGGAAATAATTTTACAGATGAATATCTGACTGAGGTAGACTTTAAGAGCTTTGACTCCTGGGAGTGGCAGGTTAGATCACATATATCCATTCTAGAAATTTCCCTTAATATGCTTGATTGGCATGATGAAAAGATTTAATTGAGCTGAGTGTTCTCTAAAAGCACTAACTTGATTCTCCTTGAATTGATTTCAACAAAATGTAAAAATAAATAAGTCATCAAAACTGGAACTCGAGAGAGGTTGTGGAGACCATAGGAGATTAAGTTGTCTTGTGGGAATTTATAAACTCTATTTCAGCTCTGAATATGGAGAATTTAGAGCTAAGGAACACTCCTCTGGCACCATGTGACTGTGGCCAGACTGTAGAAGTCTCGAGATGTGTTTACTAATTACTGCTGTGGAACTGGGTCACCTTAACCATGACTTTAATCAGTGCCCATCGAATGATGGAAGATATCTTATGGGAAATGTTTCAGTATATTTCAACAGTTAACATGCACATATATACACACACATGAGCACACACACACTAGATACTGGCTTATATATGGAAGTTTTAATGACACTGGGACTCTAGCTTGTTTGGCATGGGGTACAATGAGGTCATAATTGCTGCTGGATATGCAGTCAAGGCTGATAGCTATATACTGTTAAAAACTGTGTGCATCAGGTAATGTATACACAAATACATATGTATAAGTGTGTATATCACTATTGTTCTCTTCTTGCTACTGTCTTCTCAACTTGCTAACTGTTAATTATTTCAGTCATTTTATCCTTTATTTTTAGTTAGGTGTAAGCATGTGCCTGTGTGTGGTTTTGTAAATATGTGTGCAGGTGCCCAGAAGAAGACAAAAATTCTCTAAAGCTAGACTTTTAGGAGTTCGTGACAGGTGCTGGGAACTGAGCTTCAGTCCTCTGCAACATCAGCAAGTGCTCTTAACTTCTGAAGCTACTTGGCAGCCTCTGTCTGTTAGGTTTTTCCCATTGTGTGTGTACTTGTTTTTAGTGCCCGAAAATGTTTAATGTAGGAAAGCTTACATCCTAGTACCTCTGAATGATCTCCCTATACCTCGGTTTTTATATTTGCAAACGTCATCATCATTATTGGTAAATATGAAGATTGCACAAAAAATATCACACATGTGATATGTTTATCTGGATTGACACTTACTTTACTATTCCTCTGCCTAAGTTTCCCTGGAGTATTCACTGGCTTTTTTAATCACTGGGTCATCACTTTCTCTGTGAATCCACCCAAACCAATCTGACTTGGCAAGATTGAAACATGTTCTCAGTAAAGGTCAAGATCTTGTTTCCTGGTCTCAATTCCAGAACTGAATGTAATATTTGTGTCATCCTGTCAAAGGCATGGTCTCAGTAGACTACTAAAATCTGGAAAGACAAAAATGTGGCCTATATCAATTCGTTTATAATCGTGTGTGTGTGTGTGTGTGTGTGTGTGTGTTTGTGCCTGATTGTATGTGTTATTTTTTGGTGTGCACATGTGTGCATGTATATAGAAGAAGTGAATTGGGAGTTATTTCTTAAGAATGAGACAAGTTTGTAGGTTTCTACTAATTTCTGTTAGCACTTTGCATGTTTTCAGTATCTGCTTCCTGATAAGGGGATATGGACCTTGAAAAGTACGTGGAGAAATCTGAAGCATTTAAATGTCTCTGTGCTCCTCAGTTTAGATTTGTCTGTAATGTGGGAACAGATCAACTGCTTAATCCTGATGACAAAAATTTTTCATGTGATGCATTGCTTAAGTTGCTGCTGGGATCAGTTCACCAGTGCCTCTCCCTTCACAAAACACTCAATTGTTTTCCATCTCTGATATCAACCCCCTCTTTCCCAACTACATAGCACATAGATCACCCAAGTTATGTTGAATAGGATAGAGCAAAAATCCTTTATTCTATAAATTATGGGTTTTAAATAAATTTATGTGCTTGGATGGCCTTATTGCCTGAATCTCTGTATAGCTGGTGCTCTCAGAGGCAAGAGGAGGGCGCCGGATTCCCTGTAACTGGAGTTACTGATGGATGTGAACTGCCATAGGGGAACTGGGAATCAAATTCAGGTCCTCTGGAAGAGTAGCCAGTGCTTTTAATCATCAAGTCACCTCTTCAGTCCCCAAACTGACAAATACATGCTAAAATCCAACTATCATCAAATTATTAACTGATCACATTGTCATGCAAATCCAGTGTGTGTGGAGGGGGCATTGCCTCTTTTCAGCCTTGTAACTATGGCATTTGAAAATGCGACTTTATGTTCATTATAGAAAAGAAAGGAGAACTTTGTTTTTAAAACTGTCTTTGTGCGCATATGTTTGCATGTATGTGTATGTGTGTGATAACTGTGTATATGATAGATGTCTGAGTGTGAATGTATGTGTGTGTATCACTGTAGGTGCACGTGTGCTTTCCCATATATGTGGAGATCAGAGGACAATATCAGGAGTACATACTCACCTTCCACCTTTGCTTCAGATAGGGTCTCGTATTTAGTGCTGCAAACGCCAGGTTATCAGACCCATAAACTTCTGGGGACCCTCATGTCTGCGTTCATCTCATCCATCAGAAAGCTAGGGTCACAGTTGCATACTACAGTTCCTGCCTAGTTTTGCATGTGATTTGAGCTTCAGTCTCAAGTCCTCATGCATGCACAGCAAGGAATTTATGTGATGTCCATCTACCCAGATCCTCATGTGAGTCTTCATTACAAGGACAGTATCTGCTTCAGATTGGTGCCCAGGCTGGAGAAGCTTGCCTCATGAAGTCTAGTTTTGGAAATAACTGAAAGTTTTATTTCTAGTTTCCCCAACTGGTGGTTAATCTTGACTGTCAACTTGCTGGGTTGGGCAATGCCTAAGACCCCAGCAAAGCAAAAGACTGCATTTACTGGTGAGGGGACTTCCAGCGCCAGGCCAAAAGAACTCTTACCTAATACATGATTTAATTTGCAGATGAACTGAAAGTTTGAATATAATATAATATAATTGTGGAAGGCGCAGACATATAATAAGAGGAAATATGTCAATGTAACTGTGTTCACTGGACACTGTAACTTACCCCATCACTTCCTGCTACCACTCCTTTCTCTCTCCTGTTCACCATGCTGAGAGTTGCTCTACTGTGCTTCCCCACCCTGCTAGAGTGAAACCTTTGAAACCAGGAGCTAGGCTGTGTTATGTCAGGTATTTGGTCAAAGCAATAATAAAATTAACAGAGAAAATCTCCAGGACTCTGCCTTGTGTTCATCTCACGCAGATACAGCTTTGTGTTTTAACATTTTGGAAAATGTAATTTTTACTGTCAATAATGTTTAAAATTACACTGTGATTGTTATTGTGATGGTAGGTATTGTAATACCTTTCACATAGACTCTACTCTGATAACAGGATTTTGAAAGCTAAAGCTATATTATTGAAAACCAACTACATGATTAACAGGGATATTACTTAATTTCAATGCAATTTGATCACTGCTTGCTTTGTCTTAGCAATTATTTCTGGGATGACTGAATTGGTTAATCTGTGTTGGACCATGGGGAATATCTAAAATAAATAGCAATTAAATGCATCATATTAAAATATGGTGTGGAAAAGGTAGAAAAAGAGCTTTCTTGTGATCTCATGGAACTTCTGGAGGAACAATAAGTCCACAAGGGCATCATAGTTTGTGCAATTCATTTAAAATACTTCATTCAGCAGCACATGTATTTTTTCATTATTTTCTTTATGCTGAACTCTATTACTGTTCATTAACAAAATTCATTAAGGTAAAGGTAATAAGTCTATTTGAAGAATAAGTATTGCCCATTGGAGAAAAAAAAACAGATCCATAAAATCTTGAACTCTAACAAGTTAGAAATTTTTGTTAATTAACTAGATGTTGTTTTCCCAAATTGTAAGATTCATCAGCTGCCATACACTTTCCTTGTTCTTATGCTGCCTTATTCTGTTCCCATTCTCCACAGTTGTCCCTTCTACTCACAGATATTTTCTTCTCTTTATATTTAGATTGACAGAAAGTCAATTTTAGGAGCACAAAGAAAGAGGATTGTGATTTGAAATCAGCAAAGTCTTTGCTTCTACAACATATTTCTGAGGAAAGGCTGTAAAATTCTAACCAATTGAAAGGACCCAGAAAAGAAATGAAAATTTAAGGATCACTTTTAATAAACAGTTGGGTAGCATTTCATACCTAAGGTCCATGAAAGAAGTTTCTGGACAACTATATGCAGGCTGGGGACGGTTGGGAGAGATGGTTTGCTGAGAACATGATTGTTTTGCAAACATGTAGACCTGAGTTAGAGACCAGGAACCCAATACAAGACATGGGTATCTTGGCTTGTGCTTATAATCTAAGTTCTGGGAAGGCAGACAGAAATGGATTGCTGGGCCTCACTGACTCTTCAGTATACCTTCTTGGTGATTTCCAGGCTAGTAGGAAACCCTTGTCTCCAAAAAGGTGGACAGTGCTTGAGAAATACCTTCTAAGAAGTTATTTTTGGCCTCTAAATAAATAAATGAACATTTAAATACACACTACACATGCACCTGCAATTAAATATGCAAACACAGAGAAATATTCATGCTGTAGGAATTTCTAACACCAATAGCTCTTAAGTTACCAGTTCACATGGGCATGTCCTCTAATACTATTTGAATATATATATATATATGCTGAAATAAAGCATATATATATATATATATATTCAAATATATATGCTGAAGTAAATGTGTGTGTGTGTGTGTGTGTGTGTGTGTGTGTGTGTGTGTGCTGAAGTAAAGCACACATTCGACCTCTTTCCCAGCTGCTGGATTCACTTCCTGTTCCCATTTGAGCAGAGGATTGTGATCTGTGAGTCTTCCCATAAGTAAGTAACCCTTTATTATACTCAATTTTGAGCTAGTGTGGGATTTCTTTTAAGCATCCTTCTTCATCTGGCACCCAAGTGGACCTAGACTCCATACCTCCCGGGTAGACTGGCTTAAAGGCCTAGGCCCATAGCCCAGAACCAACAAATTGGTGCTCCAATGTGTGCTAGCTAAATCTGTGTAAAACCTGAAAAAGCTTGAAAAGGAATTCTGGGCACAAAAATACAGAGTTTAACATAGCTTCTTGCTGTTTGCTGGTGGCGTGTTGCAGCTCCTTTAAGAGAGGTTTTCCTGACTTAGTAGCAACAGAAAAAAGTCAGCCACACCATTTTGAAATGCAGGCTTTCTGGGCCATCCTTCCAGTGCGACCTCTGATTCTTTCCTGAGACTGAATATTTGGATGGGGTTTGTGAGCAGTGTACTTTGGCTTGCTTGATGGCAACTTGGAATGGTTGTGTGCCTGGAAGTGGAACAGTGTATGTGGCTCTCAGAGGTGGCAAGCAGCTCCACCATGTTGAACTGTGCAGGGCAAACAGGTATTGCCATATTACCCCTAGAAATGGCGCTTAAGTTTTTAAGAAGTGTTTAACATTTTAAGAAACTGTTCTTATAAGAAAAATCTTACATATACACAATAAGAACAGATTCATAGAAATTTAGACCTCTAAATGGATCACATTGTTGGATAAGTGCATGTAGGCTTGGGAGAGAGAAGAAAAAGAATATAGAGGGGTGGAAAAAAAGTAAATTGTTTTAAAATAATTAAAACAAAGTCTTTAAAGAGACAGAGTACAGATAGTCATAGATTAAAGGAGTAAAGATAATAAAATAAATATTAAACTTGTGGAAAATGTAATAGAGTTAAAACAATCCACACAAAGTTGGAAAATTCACAGAGAGTCTGGATTATGCATATTATTGTGTTATCTTTAAATTTTTTTGACTGAAGAGAGACATTTGATTCTGGTGACCTCTAAGCTAAGACAATATATATATTTCAAAGGATCTTGAATTCAAAATTTTAGTCTAAGAATATGTTGCTTTGGAAAAGAGGTTTTTCTTTTATTTCCACAGAGGATGAGAACCTGTGGATTGCTTCCAGACTAATATGGTTTGATGGACGAAGACTCCCTGAAAGGTCACCTTGAACACTCCTCAAAAATTTCTTCACCCAATAAACAGCAGGACAGAACTTAGGTAGGCAGGGAAAATGGAACAGAATGTTGGGAGAAAAAGGGCGGAGTCAAGGAGAAGTCACGTAGTCCCACCGGAGTCAGACTGAACTTTAGCTGGTAAGCCACAGTCACATGGTGATACACAGATTAATAAAAATGGGTAAAATTAATATGTAAGAGTTAGCCAATAAGAAGCTAGAGCCAATGGGCCAAGCATTAGTTTAATTAATACAGTTTCTGTGTGATTATTTTGGTTCTGGGTGACTGGAACAAACAAGTAGCCTCCCTCCTACATACTTACAGAGACGCATACACACATGCACATGCATGCACATGTATGAGCAGACATACTTGGGTTGGAGATAGTGAGGAACAGAGAGTTTCTTTTCCAATTGCTATGATAAAATCCCTGGCAAAATCTGCATAGTGGAGAAGGAGATTATATTGACTTACAGTTCTAGGTGGATAAAGTCCACAGGGATGACACTGCTGTAGGCAGGAATGCATAAGACACGTGACAGGATCACAAGAAGCTGACAGGTGCACATTATATCTGCACTTAAAAAACAGAGTAGGAAAGAAATAGACATAGGCCATAAAGTCTCAAGGCCCATCCCAGTGATTCACTTCTTTCAGTGAGGATCACATACATATAAACACACACACACACACACACACACACACACACACACACACACACTGGGGAGGGAAAGGAGAGAGAAAGTCAAAGAGACAGAAATACAGAGGAGAAACCACAATTCATGCCATCTTAGGGGATGGGTTTATTTTCCCCAGGAAGTGAGAAGTTGAATGGGTATATTTCCATTTAATGGGTATAAGCCTGTTAAAGAGGAAACATATTTCCCCGTCTGTCAGCTGGTTTTAAACTATTACTCTTAGACATACATTATGATCTGGCCCTTGAATACTAGTGAAGAATTGAGTGGACACAAAGAATGCCTTTATTTTGTTTTGCATCATTCTTTCCCTAGCTAGAAGGAATAGTGAGAATAATGTCTGAAAGGAAGAAGGAACAAAACAGATAAAACCGGCAAAGTGAAGGGACCCAACAAGTGCTTGAGAAGATTTATGGGCATTGAGGGGGTACAAGAAAAATTATATATGGCTAACTTTCTTGGATAGTTTAAGGAGTTTAAATCTAGAGGCACTAATAAACTCTAGAATTTTCTTTTTCTTTGTTATACACTCTCTTTTCTATGCAATTCACTTGCTAAGAAAAATTTTTTCTTTTTAAAATTATTTTAAAAGTTTTCTAAAAACTTTAAATTGCCATCAAACCTCCATAACATTAAGAAAAAAGAGACTCATTTATCATCATTTTTGTGTATGTACATATGCATATTCTCGTGTGTGTGGATATATATATGTGTGTGTGTGTGTGTGTGTGTGTGTTGGTCAGAGATCAACATTGTGTATTTTCCTCAATCTCCACTTTATGTACTGAAACATACACCTCTTGTACTGAATTTGGAGCTTGACTAGGGGTCTGACTAGGATGCTCTAGGGATCCTCATGTCTGTACCTCACCATCTCTAGGATGCCTGACTTTTTACTTGAGGTTTTTGGGATTGAATTCTGAGTTCAAGTATTTTTACCAATCTAAATATCTCTGTTCTCATTATTTCAAATGCAAAAGAAACTGTGACAACAGAATCCCCCAAAAAAACAAAATCTGCACATAAGAAAATCTGCGTTAATAAATACTTTAATCCTGAAAAATTTTCATCATGTTTAGTTAGGGCCTGACAGATGCATTGTTTCTGCAAATGATATTTGATGCCCTTAGCCAGAGTACTTATAATTTGTGGTTCTCTTCTTTTCCAACAAACCAAAGTTAGGGAGAAGATTGATACTGTCAGTCTTCTACACAGCTTCTTTCACAGGTCACACAGAGGAGGGAGCACAGTTGGGAACATGACTGCTGGTTAATTTTTCATCTTCCTACATAACTTTTTTATTTTCAAAAAAATCCCTGGGTACTATATTCTTTCTTGTGCATCTCTGTATCTGTTCCATGGGCATACAAGGATATCCTTATATATTCAAAACACAGTGATACAAACAGCTCCTAGAGTCAAATATATAACTTTATTTCTATAGCCTTCTGCCTTCTCAGAACTCAACATAGAAAAACTGGGGTATTTCATAACAAGTTCAAATATTTATTGTTTTAGGTCCACATTATAAATTGTGTCTCCCTTGAAGGAAGTTTTAACTGTGGCTCAGAAGTAAGTTGTAGAGCTGAAGTAAAGTCTGAGTCTTATGCACGTGGATAAGTCTCCTAGAGAATTACATACAAAGAGAAGACCTGGTATTGTGGACTCAACCACTCAAAGATACAGATAATTAAAGCTACAGATCAGGGCAGTACAGAGATCTGGAATTACTGAGGTCCCTCAAATTGAGATTCTGTTTAGTGGCAAAGGATGGTTGAGAGAACTAAGGAGCATGTTGAGCTAGCACCAAGTTAAAAGACTGTGTGGCTTCTGTCAAGACAGAAGTAGTGGTAATACAGGTAATGATTACCTTGTTTTGTGGTTAGGTTTTAAATATGACTAAGATACTGAAAGAATATCCAGGGTAAAGGTTAGGAATGCCCTCCATGCCTCTTCTCCCAAGTCATTGAGGATTTATGTGCCTGAGGGTACTTGATGATCTTACATGAAATAATACATAGGGAAGGACCTAACTATGGCTCATGACAGAGGCTGCGGTTCAATGGGAATGTGAGTAAGAAAGGTACTTGCATCATGTGTCCTGGAGGGGCAAGAAAATCTCTGTCCAGGAAAAATGGTAGAGCATTCCACTTGGGTAGGAACTGTGGGAGGAGAGCTCTTGGTTGACAGACGGGATGGTTGGCCTGTGGTGGAAACCCTTTAGGGACACAACCCTCAGAAGAAGCCTAGATGAGCACGTGTGTCAAGTTGCGCTTAGAACACAGAGACCAGTCATTTAGTTTCACAAAGAGGTGAATGCAATTGTTTGTGACTAGGTGATTAAGAACATTGATGGAGAACACTCACTGTACTGTGGCTGGTCAGTGCATTGGAGTGTGTGGACTGGAGCTGGGGAGAGCTCAAAGCAGGCCAGTTACCATGGAGATCATTTGCCTGCATCAGAGGGAGAGTGAGGAATCCATGATAGTGCTAGTCTTAGGCCACAGGAGAGTGGTCCGTTTCCTCTGGGTAACACAGACGTTCTCCATAATGTGGAGGTGAACCTTTGAAGGCTCAGTTCTTAAGTAGTGGAAGTCTTCCTCTTGAGTAGTGCAAAGCATTTCCCATGAGAAAATGGTAAATCCCATTAGGATTCCAAAGAGTACTATCTAACCTGAATGATTATGGCAAAGACTTCATATGAGAATGAAATGTGGGGCACTGCAAACTGGTGAAAAACTTATTCACTTATTTTTCACCTCAGTTGACTGTGGGTAAGTCTGAAGTGAGTTTTCTTGATGTGGGAGAGTACAGATTACGGTGGGTGGTACCACCACAGGTTTGATGTTTCTGGTTGCTATAAATAGGCTGAACAACCTGTGAAGAACACTACCTCCTTGGAGGGAAGGATGCTAGAAGTAGGATAGATTGGAGCAGTTTGGGGCAAGGTTTCATTTTGTCTTCATGTGAATGTTGTTTGCTCTTCTATTATAACCACAACAATATTGAATCTCCTCTATGAACTCCTGTGTTTGAACACTTGGTCTCCAGCTTGTGGAACTCTTTGGGAAGCTTTTAGAACCTTTAGGAGGTGGAGCCTTGTTAGAGAATGTAGGATCCTTGAGGGTTTATAGCCCTGCTTCATTTTCTATCAATTCTCTCCTTCCTGATTGTGAATGTAATGGAAGCATTCGGACTCCAGCTCCTGCCGATTTGTCTTTTCTACAATGATGGACTGTCCTCTGAAACTCTGAGCTTCTCTTCCCTTCCCCTTAGTTGCTTCTTATCAAATATTCAGTGACAAGAATAAGAAAAGTAAACAACACACCTTCCTTATCTCAAAACACCAATGATGTGAACATCTGACAGATTTCCGATAGGTTGAAAGTTGGAAGAAAATTCTCTGTGACCATATCCTTTGAAATTCATGTGTCAGTCATCACAAAGTGAGAGTCCAATCTTACAGAACAAGAACAGAGGATCCAATGAAGATGTGGAGTAATTTCTCATGATGAGACTTGTAGAAAGAGCAGTAGGCCAGTTCCCACTGCCTGTCCGGCTAGCTTTACCCAAAATAATTACACAGAAACTGTATTCTTTTAAACACTGCCTGGCCCATCATCTGTAGCCTCTTATTGGCTAACTCTTACATATTGATCTAACCCATTTCTAATAATCTGTGTAGCACCACGAGGTAGTGGCTTACCAGAAGGATTCTAACCTGCGTCTGTCTCGGAGAGGAGAGTCATGGTGACTGCCTCATTGCCTTCTTCCTCCCAGCATTCTGTTCTGTCTACTCCACCTATCTAAGCTGCCGTCCTATCAAAAGTCAAGGTAGTTTCTTTATTAACCAATGAAAGTAACACATAGACAGTTAACCCTCCTCCATCAGAGACTCATGGACAAATGGACAAAATCAGGAGGATAACCTTACCCTTAAATCTCCTGCAGTGAATCTTCGAGGATGTGTTTATATTTTAATCATAAGGATTCATATTCAAACTCAAGTCATGTATGGTTTCTGTATTCCTAACCCATCCATGTAGTTGGATGAATTCCCCTATTTTACATTGTAATTTATTTTATTCACTCAGGGGCTACAGTAACAGCTCAATAACTAACATTCCTAGGAAATATGAAAGACTTCTAAATGACATACAGAAGAATGAGTAGAACACCATATTGGTAAGAACCTAATCTATTAGAAATTAAAACTCTATGAGGTAGAAAGAGAGCATCCTGGGAGATACAGAGATACTTGTTGTGCATGTAGAAGCAATCAGTCATGGATAGAAGGCTAGAAGACACAAAGGACTTCTTTCTGAAAGGGGTCCATTGACACTTTGGAGTAAGGAGTTTCAGGAAGACTTGAAATTTGAGAGACAATTCTGTTCTCTGTCCAGCTGCCTGGAAGTCTTGCAGAGTGCTGGATTCAATGTTTTGTGTCTTTGTCACCCATGCTATAGTAGACCTTAGTGTTAGAGCTGTCTCTGAGTCATCCATGCTTCTATGAGCAACCCCTCACCCATATTTCAGTAAGGAACCTCACTGGCTACTAATTTGGATGGTATCTTTACATTAGTCTGCTGTCAGTTATATGTCTAGGCTGAGTGAACATTTTTTTTACATCTCTCCAGAAAGAGTGTCACACATCAGCAAATATGGCCTTTAACCAAAGAAAGGGAAGTTGTTGAGAATGAAGTTCTGTTAGGAAAAGTAATCCCATAAACTGACATACTCAAAGGACAGGTCTGAGCAAATATGGCCACTGCTGGGGGATCATAAAGATGTCCAGACAGCATACAGAATAGATGAATGTGCGACATAAAACTTGTTTAAGGATCATTCCACCAATAAGTTATCATAGTATTAGTAGTTCTACTGTGCACAGGGCTGAATACCTAAGATGGTAAAGAAATGGAAAGTTGAAGAAAAGGAGCTGGGAAAATGGCTCCATTGGTAAAGTGCTTGGCTCATAAGCATGAAGACTTGAGTTCAGCTCCACAACATCTGCATAAGAGTCAGGTCTGGTGGAAGGGATTGAATCATCAGTGCGGGGAAGCAGAGTCTCTGAGGTTAGACAGTTTAGATGGTCTAGTGAGCTCCAGGTTTAGAGAGAGACCCTGTCTTAAAGAACGAGGTGGGGGAGTGATTAAGGAAAGCACCCTGTGTTAGCTTCTCTTCTTTGTTCTCTTGAGGCATACACACATGCACACACATACACACACACACACACAAACACACACACAAATAAATAGACAAAGCCAACAAAGAACTTCATTAGAGCACCTCAAAGTCCTTGGGACTTATCAACAAATTTAGTGTATTTGCATTTCCACCATTGGTTTTCAGAAGCCAGACGAGTGTTTAATAAGTTACTATTTTAATTCCAGTTTGAATCCGTTCTTCCTTGACTTGCAGTGATTTGGGCTGCACACTTTCATGTTTTAAGATTGCTGGACAAAACTCAGATAATTTAGAAGTGCCCAAAGTTTACAGAGGTTTATGGAACAACAACAACAAAAAAAACAATTTTTAGAATGTGTCCTTAAATTTCAGGATTTGTCATTATCTTTCCACGAGTTTATCTATATTGACCTTTCCTATCCATTTTTAACATCTTAAAAGCTTCAGTCATATCTCAACTCCTCAATGTCTTTTCTTCAACTATTGTATTTTCAGTTTTTCTGACTCTCAGAAGTAATATAACCTCTTTTCCCATTTATCATTCTGGTCCCGTCAATCCCTTTTGCCTCCTCAATATCTTTCCGGCCACATTATTCCTTTCCCTACCGAGGGAGATTGTCTCAAATGGTAAGTCACCGAGTGTATTTAATCAGCTGCCATTACAGCGCCTGGCTTCCCAAGACGTGTTTGTAGCCCATTTCATAAATTTATTGTTCTTAAAAGCAAACCTAATTTTGCAGTGAAACTACCCAATCCCCTTTTCATCAAAAACCACAGTAAAATATGTCTTTGGTGTAAACAGTCCTGTGTAGCTGCTTTGATCTGATTGGAATTAGTTCACATTGTCTCTCTGAAACCATTCTTCTCAGACTTCTTATTACAGTGGGCTGGCTTTGATCCCTTCCCAGGTCTCCTGTGCCCCTCATTTTTCCTTCTTTTGTTTTTCTTTTTCTCCTAGAATGACCAAAGCAGGTGTTCTACCTGCTGTCCATGTTGTACTTTGCACACAATAATCTATGTTTACCATGTTTCTTTTATACACTAGATTCTTAGAACTCTGTGATAGCTACTAATGCCCAACAGATAAAGTTTCCACAGAGACCAACAACCTTATTCAGGATCATGTGTAGTCTCTCTGACTTTTCTTTTTCATTAAATGAAGAGTCAGACACTAGAACTTTGAATAGCCCCGTTTTGTGAATACCAGGACATTTGTGCGATATTTGCATTTATTTTCATGATTTCCAAGGGTCAGTACTGAGGTATTTTGTTCTTTTAAAAAGAATATGATGATGGGATGTCCCGGGCGGCTCGCGGAGTCCGACAAGGATGGCCGTGAGTCCCTGCAGCGCCATGCGGCCGGGGGAGTCAGGCGGGTGGTTACAGCAGATAAAAGGCTCACAAGACATAGTAAATAAACATAAGGGTAAACATTTATTACTTAAAAAGAATTAAAAAAACAGAGAGACAGAGATAGACAAATATAAAGACATAAAGACACAGAGACAGAGAGAAATGTGTGCACACGACAGGAGACAACCACACAAGAGAGAGAAAAAAATGGCGAAGGGGGAGGTCAGAAGTGGCTGGGTGGGCATGGTTAGTTCTTAAAGTGGCAGCAGAAGACTAACAAGGTATACAAGTTGAAATGTGTTAAAGCTACTGGATTCTAAATGATATTTTAAGATCTGTTTTTTAATTGCTAAGGGCATTTATTATCATCTGAATCAGAATGTTGAATTTTACTGTCCAATTTCTGTTTCCACCACCTCTATGACCTCTCTGAATCAATTTTCCTTCTAGCTTCATTTGTACACTAATACTAGCAATTTATATTTATATATTTAATTGAGTACTTAAACAGGATATAAATACCATAGTTTTCACTTAGCTCTAATTTCATTTTTTTAAACTTCAGTGTCCCATAGTCAACCGCAGTCCAAAAACATTGAATAGAAAAAGTTCTCTTAATTATTTCCTAAGTGACAAATCTCAGATCCTACTGAATATCATGATGGAAACTTTTTTTCAACCCTCTCAAGACACATATCATTCCTTTTTCTGGCTTACTCAGGCTGTACACACAACCTGCTTATTTTGTTACACAGTGACCATCTTACTGGTGACATGGGCTATCATATCCTGGCTTTGCATTTCTAGTATTCACTGGATGACTCTAATGCAGTAAAATAACATAATTTCACATGGTAATCATCATTGCCCTCATCATATAGGTATTGTCTTATCTCATATTATCAACTAGAGGAAGGTTAATATTAAGAGTTTAAGAAACCCATGTTCCCACATGTTTAAAGATGGCATAGTATTAATGTTATACCCAGAGTCCTGACCCCCATAGACAACCAAGAGACCAGACCCAATGCAAAAGCAGAGAGTCTTTTAATTGCAAGTTTGAATCCAGGTCTCTCATCTGTCTGAAACAGTGGTGGAATAGCAGGGACCCCCAGTAGCAGTAGGACAGGGTGTACAGTGGGGGCAAAGTAAGGGGGCATCTAGGGAGCTACAGTCTGCATAGGAACAGACTCAGGATTTGTGTACCTCAGAGCTGGGGGCACCTGTATTTGGATAATTGGTTAGCTTGCAGCTACAGGGAGCTTGTTATTTCTTTTTTTTTAATGTTTGATGATTTTATTGAGCTATACATTTTTCTCCATTCACCTCTCTTTCTTCTGCCTACCCTTTTTACCCTCTCCCATGGTTCCCATGCTCCCAATTTACTCAGGAGATCTTGTCTTTTTCTACTTCCCATGTAGATTAGATTCTTGTATATCTCTTTTAGGGTCCTCACTGTTGTCTAGATTTTCTGGGACTGTGAATTGAAGGCTGGTTTTCTTTGCTTTATGTCTAAAAGACACTTGTGAGTGAGCAATATGATGTTTGTCCTTCTGGGTCTGAGTTATGTCACCCAATATGATGTTTTCTAAATCTATCCATTTGCCTGCAAATTTCAAGATGTAATTTTTTTCTGCTGTATAGCACTCCATTGTGTAAATGTATCACATTTTTCTTATCCATTCTTTGGTCGAGTGGTATTTAGGTTGTTTCCAGGTTCTGGCTATGATAAACAATGCTGCTATGGACATAGCTGAGCACATGTCTTTGTGGTATGAATGAGCATTCTATGGATAAATACCCATTTCTCGAAGTGACCTTAGCCAAACAAATGGAAGACCTGTATGACAAGAGCTTTAAATCTTTGAAGAAAGAAACTGAAAAGGACAGCAGCAGAAAATGGAAAGATTTCCCATGCTCTTGGATAGATAGAATTTACATAGTAAAAATGGCAATCTTACCAAAAGCAATCTACAGATTCAATGCAATACCAATCAAATTTTTATCAAAATTCTTCACAGACCTCAAAAGAACAATATTCAACTTCATATGGCAGGGCAAACAAGCCAGGATAGCCAAAACAATTCTGTACAGTAAAAGAACTTCTGGAGTCATCACAATCCCTAACTTCAAACTCTACTTCATAACTACAGTATTAAGAACAGCCTGGTATTGGCACAAGAACAGACAGGAGGACCAGTGGAACTGAATCAAAGACCCGGATATTAATCCAGACACCTAGGAACACCTGAGTTTTGACAAAGATGTTATTATTTCTTGAACAGCTGCTGTGATTACTGCATTCCACCTTTATCAGAAAAATGTGTCTAGAGCCTGCTAGACTAACCTCTGACTGGTTCTTTGCCATATGGGGGAGGGGTATCTAGAGTTTTTTTCTTTGTGTGTGTGTGTGTGTGTGTGTGTGTGTGTGTGTGTGTGTGTGTTTCAGTAACTAAAGGCAAGGTCAGGCAAGGTCAGAGGCATAGCACATCTCATTGAGTCAAGGACCTCCATTCTGCAGAATCTTTTTGCAGTCTGTCAGGGCTATAGAATTGTCAAAGCAAGAGCCTGAGTGAGGACCTGGGTCCTTCAATGATAATGAACATATTTTATCATTTATTCTTGTTATTATTCTGCCATTGTGTCTAATTTATAAATTAAACATGAATCTCAGATATATATCTATATCCAAAGAGGCGAGGAGGGGAACAGATAATGTTGTGTTTCATGCTCTTTTGACTTTGAGCCAAATGCCCTAAGATTTGACTTCTACATGTGAATTCCAGTAAAAAGTTGATGTAAATCTAATCTTATACAGAGTGAGGGGTGGAGGGAGGAATGGTAAGAACCAAATTACACCTGCCAAAACCTATAGTTGATAACCATGTGAAAGTCTCAAGACACACATCTCCTTTTAAAGTTAATGCATACCAATAATACCCTGCTTGCTATAAAAGAAGCAGAAGACATTTCGGGAGAATGAGCAAATTGAAATGATGGTATTCCAACTCAGGTATGTCTGGCTTCAAAGTCAGTAGCTTTCCTACTGGATTTTAAGTTCTCATTCACAATGATGCTGTCTTGATAAGCTACCAGGATCTGGCATCTTAACCATCCCATCAATACAAATTTAGTGTTTTATGTGTGAGGAGGATACTGAAAAGAAAAAAAAACATGATCTTCCAGATTAGGTATCTTTGGGCCAGGGTGATGACTCAGTTGGTAAAGTACTGGAAATACAAGCACGAGGTAGATGTGAGTTTGCCTATGTGAAAAAGAAAAAAAAAACAGGCTTCAGTGCTGTGCACTTACTTGTATTCTTACCTGTGCACTGGAGAGGTGGAGACAGACATTCCCTGGGACTTGCTAGCCAAATAAACAATTTCCAAATTCAGCAATGAACTGTGTTCCAAAACCAATGTAGAAAGAAATTGAGAAGAAGACTTGACTCCGATTTCTGACCTATGCATGCATCACACATGCACAGAACCAACCACCTAAATAAATAATACCAAATGACTATTTTAATCATGTTGGGAAAGAAAGAATAGAAGATAGGAAATAGTTAGAGCCCGCCATATAAAAATCTGTTCATGGGGAACACAAAGCAGATAGAAACTTTTCAGAAAGCTATTTTGACTTTCACTCATTTGCTGTGCCTGAAAAACTGCTCTAAAAAATACAGTTTAAAAGAAAATTATACTGATATACATATTCCTTGTGATTCTTACAACCCTTAGAAAAAGGGTCTTGGCCCCTAGCCCCAATTCCTCCAATGCAGAGCAAGTTGCTTTGCCAGGCTGTCAGGTCCACAGAGAACAGGCTTGGGATCACAACAGTTTAAGCATTTTATTTATTTCTTTGCAACTTCCTGGCTATGTGTTCCCCCGAGTGTCACTTCACATGGCCAGAGAGTGTGTTAACCATAAAATGAGGTGCCAGGATTTGGCAGGCTGAGTTCTTCAGAAGGTGCGAAAAAATATCTGTGGATTGATTAGATGTGTGAAGTATCTAGGAACCGAAATATTGGCCATCAGTTGAAAATGGACACTCTTCCATGGACTGAATTTCCTTTCTGGTTTGTTACCCTTTCCTGTGACAGACAGGAGCAACATATAATAGTTTAAGGTGTTAGAAGACAAAATGATACAAACCTGTTTATGTCTGCTAGCTAGGCTCTCCCTTGCAAAAATGACTCAGGAGGAACATGACCAGATAACTGCTTGTGTGCATTTGTGTGTGTATGTGTGTGTGTATGCAGGTACACATGACCCATGATGTGGCTCATGTGTAGAAGAGGGAAGCCAACCTCTTCTTCTACCTTGTTTGAGGCAGGTTCTGCTGTTGATTAGCACTAAATAGTAAGACCAGCCGGTCTGTGAGCTTTCTGGAAATAATCCTGTCTCCTTCTTCCACTTCTACTAAAGGGGGCTGAGATTCCCAACTTTCACTACAGTTTTAAACTTTTTTAAAAGTTGGTTCTGGAAACTCAAACTCAAGTCTTCGCACTTGACAGTGAATATATTTATTTACCAGGTGCTCCCCAAACCCAGCTGCTTTGTTTTTAATCATGTATTTTTCACTGTAACTGTGGGTATTTTTCTCATATTTTGTGCTGGAGCTGATGAGGGGCAGTGCTGCAGCCAGCACAGCCTGGATAGAAAGGACTGGCGGGGGGTTGGGGGGGTGCCGGGATTGAGACATGGAGGCTTCTTTTCAGGTGGAAGAACAGCAACCTTTATTTTGCCCAGCAACCTTTTACACCTCTACTCCTTCTGTGGAGACCCACCAGCCAGAAAGAACACAAACATCCTTGTCAATTACAGACCACAAGGAAGTTCTGCTCTCAGTCAGGGGGAGTGAGGACAGCTGGATCACAACAGGGCAGGACCAGCTCTTTTGCTTTTCTGACCTCGAGGCCAGCTCTACCACCTGCCTCAGATGTTGCTGTGGGAGTGGGAAACTCTTCCCCACCCACGCCATCGTATGATAAATGGGTAATAGGGACGACTCTCCCATGCTCATGTTACCACAGGCATATAAGTAATGGGGACAGCTCTCCCAGGCTCACAACTTCAGGGCTGACTCCCACACGTCCACCAACAGGATGGGCTCTATTGTGTTGTTCAGGTGAGGTGGACAGCACCTCACCTCCTGTGTGGACAGGACAGGAGAGCAGGGTCGGCTCTCCTGAGTGTTGCAGCACTTGGTGGGCATGGGCAGCTCTCCAACCTTTATGACCTCAGGGCCAGCTCTCCCACCTGCCTCAGGCATTGATGGGTTGGGGTGAAAGGTAGAGAGGGCATTATTTCATTTCTTTTTCTATGATAAAATTACATGAGGAAAGAAACTCTAAGGGACAAAGGGTCCATTTGGTTTACAATGACTGGTTACAGACCATCATTGTGTTAAACTCAAGGCACTAACTTAAAGTAACTAGCCATATTCATAGTTGAGGGCACAGAATGAATGCATGTGTGCCCTTTAGTGCTCAGCTTGAAAGACCCCAAAAGTCAGGGTGGTCTCACTTGAAGCCCTCTGCCCAAGAACCAGTCCACTGGATGCAAGGGCAAAAGGCAGTTTATTGATTACACAGGCGCCTGTGGATGCTTCAGCAGCGTAGCTGACTGAGCATGCTGGGCTGAGTTTACAGCTGATTTTTATAGGGGATTTGGGGTTACATAAGCTGAGGCATAACAACAAGCATTTCATTGGTTCCCAAATGGTGGGCTAAGGTAGAGCTTAGGACAGGGCTGTTTGTCTGTCTGCAGGTTCTCAGAAAAACCACAAGATCTAGATAAAGCTAAGTTCGGCACTCTGGCTGTTTTGATAGAATGTCATAGTGACTTGCTATTCCCGCTATCTTCCTGTTAGCCTAGTTTCTACATAGGTGTTGGCCTAGTTTCTACATAGTTAGCTGACCGCAGATATCCTGTTCAGTTGGGTCCACCTGGTTCCTCTTTTTGTGCGAGAGACCAGTTTCAATTGGGTGGGGGTCTTTCAAGCTAAGTGTCTATGCATATAGTCTAGGATCCATTGCCGAGTGAGTGTGCCACCAATATGGGCTAGAGTTTCTTATATAGCTTAATATAATGAAAAATCCCCCCATAGAAATACCCAATATAGAAATCTATTCATTGAGATCCTCTTACCACATAGTTCTACCTTGTGTCCAATCAAAATTAAAAGTAACCATCACAGCCACTCACAAAGAATCGAAAGTATAGAAAACCGATAATAACAATAATAATAACTGCAACATCTAAAAGAATTAAAAGGCAATAAAAGGAAAATCAGCAGCATTCGATAAAGTCAACATCAAAGTAGTTAATATCACAATTATTTTCAAAGGTATCTGAGATGAGAAATCATATTATATTTCTGTGACAAGGAAATATAGGAGAATCAAGATATATGACATTATTCCCACAGAAGACTAGAAGTTGGAACCAATTTGGAAAGCTTAAAAAGATTCATTTATTTTTTACAAGCATAAGTGTTTGTCTGCATGTATGCATGTTTGTGTACCATTGGTGTGCCAAGGTCAGAAAAGGCATTGTACCCCTGAGAATGGAGTTATGGATGATTGTAAGCCACCATGTGAGTGCTGGGAACTGAACCTTGGTCTTCTGTAAGAGCAAAAAGTGTTTTTACTCTATGTGCCATCTCTCAACAACCCCAATAAACAAAGTTTATAAGGCAAAACTTGGACTTTGCCAGCCAAAAATGGTTACTGTCTTCATCTAAAATGTAAAGAATACATTTTCTCACAAAGAAGTTCTTCCTTACTGCTGTGTTTTGAAATGGGATCCAGACTCACTCAACCCTAGCAAAATTCCGGAATATATTATAGCTATGAGTCTAAGATTCATGAAACCCAGGGAGCTTAGTGAAGGAAGTGTAAAACAACTCCCTGCAGACATGTTCACATGTCTAGGGTGTGTTGTGCTTAAATGCAAACCAAGTACAAGCAAGAGAGTGTGCTAATGAAAGCAAGAGTCCCCCTGGAAAGAAAAAGAGCCATAAGGGGGAGTCAGCTGATGGACAAGATGAGGAGAAGGAGCCTCGGGGCTCTAGATAATAGAATGTTATTTGACATTGCTGCTTTAATATTGGGACACACAGGGTCTCCCAGGTACCACAGGGATATTTGTCAAAGAAGAGTTTGCTGTGGAGCTGAAGATGAAGTAACTGTGATAATAGAACTCTGTTGAATAAGAGAAAAGGGGCCAAGGGAGTTGACGTAAACAAGGTGATGCTTAGTAAGTTCAGAGCCAAATGTCTACTAATGAAGGTCATCTACCGTAGTTCACTTATGGAGCGATAATAAAATATTTGAAAGCAATCATGTTGCACAAAAAACAGTAGAAAGTTCTTACAGTTTTCAGGGTTGGGAGTCCCAAGACTAAGGCATGACCACCCTCAGTGTTTGATGAGAGCAGGCTGTTTATGCCTACTGCCTCAAGTCTCATCCATGAGGGTCTACACCAATCTCAGAATGGTGAGTTTTTAGTGGTCCTCCCCAAGAGCAACAAGTGGGTTTTCTGTTTGTTTTTCGAGATAGGGGTTTTTCTGTAGCTTTGGGGCACTTTTAGACCAGGCTGGGCTCAAATGTACAGAGATCTGCCTGTCTCTGCCTCCCAAGTGCTGGGATTTAAGGCATATGCCACCATTGCCTGGCTGCAACAAGTGTTCTTAACTTCTTAATGACCGAACCATCTCTCTGGCTTAGAATTCCTTTCCTCCTAAAGTTGCCTTTAGTCAGAGTGTTTTATGACAGCAATAGGAATGAAAATAGAACACCCCTGAAAGTTATTTGATTTTAATTATCAAAATTTACTTTATTTTATTTTATTTGTGTGTGTTCATGTGTATACGGGTATGTACATGGGTGCACACATGCATATGGAGACAAGAAGACAACTTTAACTTTCATCTCTGGCATAATGCTGAGTGTCCTCTTTGTTGAGAAAGTCACTTCCATTATCCTAGAGCTCTCTGTGTGGATTGTATTGCCTAGTCAGTCACCAAGCTGGTGATGGTGCCCAACTCCACCTCTCAGCAGTAGACTGGGATAAGCTGAGTGCTGTCGTGCCTTCCTTTTTATAAGAGATCTGGGGACCAGACTCAGGTCCTCATGCTTACAATAAAAGAAGCATTTGACCATATGATCCATCCATCTATTCTCTTAATAAAATTGAAAAACTGATTACAAGATGCTGGATCCAGTGAAAAGTTCCTGTGTCTGTAGTCGCTTGGCTCCTTCAGTCCAGGTTTAGCTGCTCCTGGCTTCAGAGTCTTCCTGTATACATTTTCTCAGACAACCAAGTTTGTATTGATTGACTCCACTGTGACTGAACGGTACATCAGCCCTCAGTCTCAATGAAACAATCTCTCTATCTCCGTGCTACCCTTGCTTCACTGGCTTCTGCCAGGTTTTATAAGTATAGAACAAAGTAGGATTCATAAACACCTTTTGCTTAATGTGAATTCTACAAATAGATCCATGTTTCTACAATAGTAAGTATCAAAACAGAGATGAATATTATCGCCTGTAAGGGATGCTCAAGCTATTAGTGGCTCAAAATCATCATTTTGTATAATCACATCCTGCTTTTGAGAATCTCAGTCCTTTAACTTAGTGTCCGTGGCCTTGACTTCTGACACTTTTTTTTCAGAATTCTTATCCTATTTTTTAAATATCAATCTAAATTTTAATTATTTACTGGTTTATTTTTGTAAGTGATTACATGTGCGCTTATCTATGTTGGGGCACATATATGCAGAACACAAGATGCCCAGGATAACTTGTGGGAATCAGAAGTCTTCTTCCACCTTGTAAAACTCAGAGACTGAATTCACATTATCAGTCTTGGTTGGTCCCAGAAGTTTTACCCACTGAGCCATTTCGCGGCCCCAAACATTCTGAAGAAAATTACTTAATATTTTCCTGGAAATAAGAGTGAACTGAAGCCAGGCAGTGGTGGTGCACGCCTTTAATCCCAGCAATCGGCAGGTGCTAATTTCTCAATACAGGGCTCATTCTACTTCATAGGGGAAGGAAGCGCAATGCGTCTCATGGAGAGGGAAGATCTGACATTTAAAACACGCTTCTGCCTTCCTTCCCCTCGTCCTCATCTTTTCTGTTTGGCAGCAATTTAATTGTTCTTGACTCCATCATCTGTAGACCCCCTTTCTTTGGAGTCCACAGTATACTTGTAGGCTTCATGTCGCTTCTCACACCAGCTAAGATATCTCTAAATGGGAACTTCAGTCCCACAGTTACAGAAAAAAGGAATGAAATAAAGTGACTGTGAGTTTGAAGATCTCTGTGAGTTTGAGGCCAGCCTGGTCTACAAGAGCTAGTTCCAGGACAGGCATCAACGCTACAAAGAAACCTTGTCTCAAAACAACAACAGCAAAAGCAAAAAGATGTAAACTGATAAGTTATCAAAATAACCTGTTTGTGACAAAGAATATCTGAAATGTGAATTACAAGTAGGATAAATCTTATCAAAAAATGTTGACTAGTCCTTCTTTTATTAACTATGAATAGTGTGGAACAAATCATCTCTAAAGTCATTGTTAACAGGGTACTGGGATGTAGGCCACCCGGTGCAGTACTTGCCCAGTATATATAAAGCCCTAGGCTTCATCTACAGAGCTACATAAACTATGTTGGTGTCCCAGGTCTGTAATCCCAGTACTGCAGAGGTGGAAAGAGGAAACCAGCAAGTTCAAGGCCTCTGTTGGCTACATGGAGAATTCAAGCCATCCTGGTGCACAAGTGATGCTGCGTGAAAAACATATTATGATGCTTGATAAAAAGATAATTTTGCTTTTGTCAACCATCAAGACTGTGTCATACTGGCTTGTTTCTAAGCTGTTCAGAGTCACAGTGCAATCCCAGCAATTAAATCTGAGAAGTAAAAAATGCCAAGAACTCTGTTGGAGGTGTGCAAGTTTCCTCTTCCCAGATTCTGTTTCCAGACTCAAGGCAGAGTTGTGCATCCTTTCCGTAGGCGTCATTAGAAGGTCAATGATAACCTAAGTCAGGCAGTGGTGGCACGTGCCTTCAATAGGGAGACAGAGGCAGGCAGAGCTCTGTTAGTTTGAGACCAGCCTGGTCTATAGGAGCTAGTTCCAGGACAAGCTCCAAAGCTGCAGAGAAACCCTGTCTTAAAATAGAAACAAACAAATAAACAAAAAAGTCAGACCTAAACACACATACATCTGTTACAACAAAGGCAATCAGCAGGCTGTATTTGTGTGTTTGTGCGTGTGCGTGTGCGTGTGTGTGTGTGTGTGTGTGTATAATAGGAACAAAGATTAAGGCAGTGAGTTTGAAAGGGAAAGGAAAGAGGCCACAGGAGAAGTTGAGGGAGGAGTTATGTAAATATGTACTTATATAACATTCTCAAAGAAGGTTTAAAATCGAATTTTAAAAAGAATGCTTAAAAATGATACTAGCATTTCCTTTTGATTCCACAATAGGCTTTATTCTGCTCCGTAATCAACAGTGTTATATGAATATATTTTTCCCATATGTTCTTTAGTCTCCTTGTAAAGCTCAGAGAGATTTGCTGAGAATATTTGTAGGAAAGGGGCTGCCTCCCTTTGTAACACTAAGGGCCAGCAGCATTCACGGGATGTGGACCAATTCTCCGACAGTATCTTTGTAACTGCTGCATTTTGATTTAGTACCTGGGCTCATTTTTTCCCTCATTATTTTTTTATTACAGAGAGGATGAAAGGCAAGGGAAGGAAAGATCAAAAGCTAATTAAAAGTAATCGAATATTTTTTCTAACTTTTATTCCTGACAGCAATTTTGGCTCACATCACTTGTAACATTTTAAAATCAATGTTTGGCAAATGGTTCCTCTGATCCTTATTTATGTTTTAATGATTTCCTTATAGATAATGTGAGAGGGGAGTTTATGGGTGCTCTTGACAGCAGGCCTAATACAATTAACAATTAACATGCACAGAATATTTGTTTTGTATCATGAAATATCAAGTGCATTAAAACTACAGTCTAAGAGAAAGCTCAATGTATTGCAATGAAGTAAGAATTTATATCTCATTCTACAGGAGCTGTTAGTGTTTTGCAAATTTACTGAATTTATTCACTCAACAAGACATAGACCACATTATATTTCCACTACTCAGTGCTAGATTTTAAGAATTTAAATAATGAGAAAATAAGATACATACCCTTAAGGGTCCCAGCAACCTCACATCATTTAAACATTATAAAAGAGATAAATTAGTTTCCACAGTGTTAGACTTTGTTCTAAAACAATTTGGGTCTGTGTGTGTGTGTGTGTGTGTGTGTGTGTGTGTGTGTGTGTATACATGAACTGCATGTTTACATGTGGACATTATGATGTGTGTGCTCTTTGTGTGTATATGTGTGCACATACGCATGTGTGCATGTATGACTATGTGGAGGTCAGAAGAGGACATTTGGCTTTCTTCTGTATCACTTCCCAGCTATTCTTTGGAGGCAGGGTCTCTCAGTGAACCTGAGATTAGGCTGGTAATCAGCCTCAGCAACCTTCCTGCCATGGCTTCCTCCCAGCAGTGCAGTTATAGGTGTGTGTGGACACACCCAGCTCTTAAGGTGAGGACAGCGTGCCCAACTCCTAAGCACTATGTTATCTCCCTAGCCCTGATACACAGTATTTTTTAAAGTAAAATATTTTACTCGATAAACATTTAGTGGTCTTTTAAATGTCTCCTCACATTGGTGTCCTCATTGCACACAACAAGGAGCGCATTATGAGAATGTGTCCATACAAGCATACTTTGAATGTACTTTCCGGCTCACACCCCTAGAGTCCCCTTAATTTCCTTCCTTCTTGTCATTTCCATTTTCCCCATGTAGTTTTGCTTCCACTTTTATGTCATATGTATATACATGATTTTATATGTCTAATATAAAATCTAGGACATCCAAATAATAGTAAAACATATCTTCCTGAGATGGACTTGATATTGCCATGTTCAGTTGTATCTGTTTTCATATAGACAGTATACTTCATTCTTCTTTATTGTTAAAAAATGTGTTCCCCATCTGGTGAACAGCCAGGTTGGTTCTACAACTTAGCTATTTTGAATGCCACTAAAGAACACAATGATGTACGAGCATCTCTGTGACATGTGTTCTGTGGATCTGAAGAAGGAGCCCATGCCAGTTTCTACAGGTCACATGTGTGCACATCTTCAGAAGACTTGGAGACATCTAGACAACCACCTGCATTCTTATGTTCCTGAAAGCATTTTCTCCCTTTACAATTCAGTTTTTATTATTTATGGAATTATACTAATGCAAATATTATCATATGAGTTCTTCGTGTTAACTCTTTCAAGGGTTCCTTGATGGCCCACTTGGTAAAATATAACCTCGTGATCAAAGCATGTATTGGAATTTATCATCTGGATATACTCTTTCCTTCACATACTCATCCCTTATCCTTCTCACAGCTTTCAAGTATGTTGAAGCCCTGGCTCTCTTCTATTGATTCTCCAGGGCATAGTTGAAGCATCACCTCTTTGATCCATTAGGACAGCTAGGATTTGCATGCCTGTGGTCACTTTGACCCCACTACAATGTTGAAATATGGTCTTATGGCCATTTGTATATTGGAAGTCTGCAATGCTTCTGGAGAGGAAACTTCATCCTTGGATGTTGATGATCTGAACATACATTCCTGGCACACAGGGGTTACTAGAAGCATGTTTACTTAATCATGTCACAGGAGAAAAGTTTCCTTAACATAAACCAAAACAAAGAAACAAACACTAAAGATTTTACTTGAGCTCCCAATTATATTCTTCTTCCTGGTGTTCAAGGAATTGATATCTAATGTGTCATGAAGTAGATGTTTTTGTAATCAGAATCACCAAACAATTGTACTTCATTCAGATCATCTGTTTAAGCTTCAGGAAAATTGTTTATCCACTTAGGCATGGATGTTGTGAGCTCAAGAAGCCAAGAACGTTGCATTGTCTGTCTCTATGGAAATGAACCTGAAAACCAGGAAGCACATCCTCATGGCTGGTTCTAAACTGTCAGAGCATATTCCCCGAAGGCATGGACTAACTGCCTGGGTGCATCAGGAGTAAGGCTGCATCCTCTGCTTTCCTCATTAGTACTGTTTGCTCTCATTGCTAAACAAAATGGACTTTAAATACATTATTCATCTCTGGTGACTGTCTCAGCTTTCCATTGTTATTAAGAAATAAATAAAAACCTGAGATAAATCAACATGCAATTTCAAATGTTTCAATTCATGATCTATTAGTCCTTCTGCTTCACGGCCCATGGCTGGTTAGTCAGGTCATCACAGGGAGAACATGTAGTAAGCTGAGCTGTCCATCTCAGTGTGAGGTGAGAATGAGGAGAAGAAAGGACGAAGATCCCAATGTCTCCTTCAAGGGCACATCCCCCAGACCAGGAGACTTCTCATTAGGTTCCAATACCTCCATTCTTTCATATTTTTTCATTTTTATTTGGGTGTGTATTTGTGGTGTGTACATGTGTGCATAAATGTTTTAATATATGTGGGCATACACATATACAGCATTTTATGAGGTGGTCCTGTGTTGATGTGGAGAATCATTCTTCGTAGTTCCGTCTCCTTGTTCACTGATAAAGGTCTCTTAATGTAACCCAGACATCAGTGATAAAGTCATTCTTGCTATCCAGACTGTCTTCTGAGGCTGTGGTTATAGACTGGCCACCATACCCACCAAGCATATTCGTAGGCTCTGGGGGTCTGAACTTTGGTTCTCACAATTGCCACACAGCCATCCTTTTAGCCCTAGGCCTCACTTCTTATGAATTCCACAACCTCCAAACATCACCAAAACCTAGGACCAAAGCAAAGCTCTAAACACGGTGTTTTAGGAGCATTCTCCCATATGTAACAGTACCTAAAATACTGGTTATCTAGGGGACACTGATGTCTCATAAGGAACCTCACAAGAGCCTTCTGAGGAACTGAGAGTATTCTACAACTTAATGTAATGGTTACATAAGTGTAAACACAGTTGAGAGCTACAGAGGCAGGGGCATGGCTAGAGATAGAGGTGGAGGGATGGTAGGGGACAGAGTATAAGTAGATGGATGATTCATGATAGGTAGGTGGTAACAGGTAGAGACATAGATACACAGATGATAAACTATAGGCACACAGTAGAAGTAAAGAGAGTGACTAGCTCTTAGAGTTCCAATATCACTTTGCAGGTACCGCTTCAGTAGTCTAAGAATCTCCCAGCAGTCCTTACCTGCCTGAAGTCTCCCTCTTCCCTCACCCTTCTCTAGAGAGCAATCCTTTGACACATGGACACTTGGAGAAAATACTCTACATCTGAACTCAGAGTAAGCTCCCAATTCTTAACGACCTCATGACTCTTAAAAGATTTTTGTAAAGCATATAAAAGCAATTTTGACAGATAATAAACTGTCAATGATGTTAGCCTTTACAATATGGTTGTTCTTCACAGCTAACCTTTCCCCATTCTAATCCAGCATGAAGTAAATGCTGCCGTTCATGAATTCCCCTTTATCTGCAATGCTCCATGAGTGCTTTTGCATAAAAAGGATGACTAGAGGGTGGTGTGGGAGAATTGTCTGTATTCTGTCAATCATATTTTAATAAAACACTGATTGGCCAGGCAGGCAGTATAGGCAGGAAAGCCAGACAAGAAGTAGGGGTGGAGCAAAGAGACTGGTAGTATTCTGGAAGCAGAAGCACCCTCAGGCACTCCTGCGCAGATCACTGAAGAAGCAACATGTAAGCTGCCCCCGCTGGAAAAGGTACTGAGCCATTATGGCTAACATAGATAATGATAATGGATTAATATAAGTTACAAGGACTAATAAGAAGCCTGACCTAATGGGCCAATCAGTTTATAATCTTATGGAGTCCTGTGTGTGATTTTCCTTGGGGCTTGCTGGCTTGTTGGGGCGGGACAGAAACCCCAACAATCCGGCCCTCATGTTACAAGAGGGATCTTTGTCTTTCCTACAGTATTCAAAAGCCTGACTATTCACTCTAAATGAGAACCGATTGAAACCCAAGCACTTCTCGCAGAGAAAGCCAGCGCCTTGGTGCGTACTGATGCTCCACAGCCCCTGGATTAAGTCCTCATTTCAGAGGAGAGAGAACAAGTGTCCAAGAGCGACAGCAAATATGACCTTGAAACCTAAAGAAACCAGTCCTAAAAGCTCCCAAAGAAGGAAAAATGGTTTTTTTCTTTGCTATGAAAATTTGAGTACCTGAAAGATGGCTCATAAGTTCTGCTCTTGAGTAGTCAAAAAGGAGAATTCAGTATCAGTTAACCCATGGGACAACAGACACAGAATTTTTTTTTATGCTTTTCATGTGTCACCAAAAGATTTTCATAGCTTCTCTTATGTAACTTCTTTTCCCAAACAAAAGTGTAGTTTGAAACTGTGGACACATTTGCGTGTGGATTGGTATAAACCTCAGCTCAACCCATGAACAACTTCATGTAGAATGGTGATCATATATGGAGGATGGTCCCTCTGCTTCAGCTACGTGGCCTCCTGTGAATCTACAGAGAGTAAAAAACATGAAAGCATCAAGTGTTTATTGACAGGTATCACAACACATTCTTTTCCTTTTCCAGGAAGATTCAATTTAAAATTTGCCTAAAGAGGTAATGGAAATTCAAGGTAGTTTTGACTTTTATTTCTCTGCTGATTGGTGGGTTTGAACATATGCTTATAGGTTATTTGCTCTTTTCCAACATGGGACTCCCATTTTATTTTTATCATTTGACAGTTTCATCCATTTAGGTAATACATTTTAGCCCATTGCCTTTCATTTCCCTTCTCTGAAACTCCCCTTCTGAGGTCCCCTACTTGCTTCAAGTTTTCTTTGCCTGTGTGCCCTGCTGAGTTTAAGTAGTGTGCCTTCCCAGCACATGGGTGGGAAGTTATAAACTGGAGCCAAGGCAACGTAGTAGTTAGACTATTAGGAAAATGGCATTCTTGAGAACAACCTTTAAAGGCCAATAGTCCCCCAGATATGACTAGAGCCTTATAAACCCTCCCCTACCATGATGGAAGGTAGACCAGCTCAATCATGTGCAGGTCTTGTACAAATACACACAGTTATGATGAGTTCATCTTTTGATAACTGGGTTATTTCCATTACGCCTTTTATTGATGAGGTTGCTTGGTTTCCGATTTAGTTTAATGAGTTATTTGAGCATTTGGGATATTATTCCATCAAATGTATAGGTAGCAAAGATTCCTCTCACATCCCATAGGCCAACCCTTCACTATCTTAGCTGATCCTTGGTTGTGAGGAACCTTTTTTAACTCTTGAGTTTTCCTTTCATCCTGTTGAAATGCCAATCCCTTAGATAGCAAGTGTTGGTGAAGGTGTGAATAAGGAGTCATCTATACACTGTTGATTCATGTGTGAAATAGTTCAGGCACCAGGGAAGACAGTGTGTACGTGATTTGTCATGTGACCTGGCTACATTCCTGCAGGGATTGACCTAGAGGATGCTGCATCACCATATACTAGAAATACTTACACACCATGTTTCCTGCTGCACCATGCACAGCAGCTAAGGAATACAATCAACTAATGTGTCAAAGATGACAGGAAAGGATATGGAAAATGTGATTTTATACACAAGAGAATTTTGTTAGCCCTAAGGAATAATAAAATTATGTCATTTTCAGGAAAATGGCTACAATTAGGTATAATTATATAAGATGAATTAAAAGAGATTTAGAAAGACAAATGTTTTCTGTCATTTGTGGTTCTTAGACATTATGCAGACAGATGGAAACATTTATAAGTATTTCCTGGTTAGTTTTTGTCAGCTTAACATGAACTAGAAACAATGAGAAAGAAAGGAATTGCCCCTGAGGATTTGGCTCCTTCAGTTTGGCCTTTGGGCATGCCTGTGGGTACACATTCTTAATTGCTAGTTTACATAGGAGGACCAGGCACACTGAATACTTCCCACTCTGAGAATGTGGACTTTTTAAGAATGGCACCTGAACAACCAGTTAATCAGGAAGTAGCAGTTTCTGTCTCCATCTCCCTGCCATGAGCTCCCGCCTAGGCATCCCTTGATGAGGAACTGTAGCTGGTGAGCCCAGTAAACCTTCTCTTCCCTGAGCAGCTTTTGTCAGTTTCTACCACAACAGCAGGGAAGAAGCAGAGGCCAGAGTACACAAACATGTTGCATCGCAGTAGGATGCAAGAGTGGGGATATGCTCGAATTCGACTTGTGTATGCATGTGTGTGTGTGTGTGTGTGTGTGTGTGTGTGTGTGTGTGCCTGTCTGTGCACGCACGTGCGCATGTGTATTCACAAAATCCTACAAAAACAAAACAAAGCCAAAAGAAAAGCAGTCTTGGGCACCATGTCTGATAGTCTGGTGACCTGAGTTTGGTCCTGGAAACCCACATGGAAGAAGAAACGCAAGAACTGACCCCACAAGTTGTCCTTCCACTGACACACAGAGGCCATAGGATGCATGTTCCTGCCTACACACACATAAAAAATGGTGTTCGAAAGGGAGGGAGTGATGGAGTCCAAAAAGGGGAAAGAAGGAAACGGGAAGATGTAAGGAGACAGCCCAGTTTCAGTGATGATCAGCACATATGAAACTGCAGGCTTAATTAATATTTTCATTCCAGGCTCAATGACCTTTCGATCATATTTAAAATACGGGAACAAATCCAATTACAAGCTCCAATTTATTTCTTTATATGTGCGTATGGGTGTGGATACGTGCAAGTGAGATCAGGTACCCTCAGCCCAGAACACAGGGTTGGGTCCCTGGAGCTGGAGATGCAGGTGATTGTGAACCACCCAACGTGTGTGCTGAGATCTGAATTCTGCCCTTCTGCAAGACTTTACTCTTTCGTAACTATTGAGCTATCTCTGCTGTCCCCTAAGCCCTCAACTTTATTACTTATTTTAAAATTCTTCTTTTCCATACATCATTATTTTGAGGAATACTGCCAGGTAAAATGCAGAGAGCCCAAGAGAACAAAGAGAAGACAAAATAGGCTTTGAAGCTCTGTAAACAGCTCTGTCTGTGACGCAGTCGCTCATAGCAGTCCAAGTGGGAAGAACGAAGACCTCCTCACTGACCGTGGAGCCTCAGAGGAATTGCTTCCTCCATCCTCAGAATCCAGAATCACGTTTTGCGATTTGTTTCCAGTGTTAAAGCCGCATGAGACAGCGTCAGTTGTCCGTGTAGTAGTGAAATGGGCTAAAAAGTCCTCTCACCTCACACTCGGGATGTGAACTCTGTTTGCCTTTTGGCAAACGGACTGCCATTTTCCCACCTGCAAAATGAAACATTCCAATTAAAACAGTGGGGCATTAGGGGGCTTAGAATAAGGGGGGGGGAGTCACAGGAGGAGCAGATTGAAGTCGGAAAACTAAGAAGAGCAAAGAGAAGAAAGATGAAGACAGAAGAGGGAAGACATGGGTCATACACACGCAAGTATAGGGCTCTCAGAAGAGAAGGAAAAGGGAACGGGGAAAGCATGCGCAGTATGCTTTGTGTGTGTTTGTGGGTGCCCCATGGAGCTCGTTTCCTGTCTGGAATTAGTGAATCCCTCACTCGCTGTCTCTCTCTCTGGTGTGTGTGTGTGTGTGTGTGTGTGTGTGTGTGTGTGTTTGTGTGTGTATGCTTTGTATGTATATGTGGGTGTCCACAGGTGTGAATACCCGTAAATGTCATCTGTTCTTGCTCAGGTACCGTCACTAAGAGTTTTTGAAAAAACTACGTCTCACTGGCCTGCAGATCCCCCAAGGAATCACTGCGCTGTGTCTCCAGCCCAAGAATATTTCTTTTTTACTTGCTGCTTCAAACCTAGTTTTCTGGCTGGGTGTGCTGATATTGATTACTTTAAATTGATTAAAAAAGGAAGCTCATACATTTTCTAGTTCATAAATTCATTATGTAGTTATGGTTGCCTCAGCTTTTTGTTTGGGTGCTGAGATTTGAACTCACCTTCTCATGCTTGGAATAACGAGAACTCCTACCCACAGAGCCAACACTTCAAGCTCTCATCTCCAGTATTTTATCTTTATTTCTAGTCCTCTGCCCACAATTTTATAGAATCAAGTTATTAAAACAAATTAATAATTTAATATAAATTGTACTTCCTTAAATAAATTCTAATGACATGTGATAGACTCTACTGCTGTGTGAATTAAAAGAACAAAATTGAAGTTGGACAGTGGTGGCACATGCCTTTAGTCCCGGCACTCAGAAGGCAGAGACAAGCAGACACCTGAGAGATCGATGCCAGCCTGGTCTACAGAGCGAGTTCCAGTACGGCTAGGGCTGTTACACAGAGAAATCCTGTCTCTAACAGCAATAATAATAATATAATAAATTGATTATAAGGTAAAATACTGTTCTACCCCCCCCTTTGGGTGGTGATGTTTAAACCCAGGGTCTCACAAATACCAACCCAGCTGTCTACAGTTGAGCCACACTGGTGTCCTTCAGCTGCCTCTTTAAGTGTTGAAAAGCTCTGGGAAGGCCTGAGGACAGCACATCTCCATGTCCGTTTGTCCACAATTAAAAAGTGAAAATAAATGACCTGGTGAGATGGCTCAGCATGTAAAAGTACCTGCCACCAATCAGATGGCTTGTGTTTGACCATTAGAGCTCACATAGTGGAAGGAGAAAAGTGATTCCCAAATTGTTCTCTGACCTTCACATGTACACTGCTACACACACACACACACACATACACACACACACACACACACACACACACACACACACACACACACACGTATAAAGGCTTTTAAAACTAAAACAATGAAACTTATTTTTCCTAGTGGAAGAAATGCCCCCCATCCCTTCATGCATAGCCCTGCCTACTTATTCCTGTTTCTTGTATGCTAAGGGAAAGATGTGGATGGAGAGTGTATGCCCTGGTCTGGGTCCAGCCACAGGTTTCCTTATGCAGCTAGGTGGGTGCTGACCACCATCCCACTGCACCTCCCCCTCCACCTGGGGCTTGCTAAAGGAGCTGACTTAAGATCTTTTACTCTGCACAGGGAACATGCCCTGTGAACTCACAACTAAAACACTGGAGATTTTAGAAATGCCACTCTAGAAAACTGGAATCCTAACAAGGAAGCAGGAGACTAGGAAAAATCAGAGAGGAAAAGGAACAGAGACTTTTAGGAGTTGTTTGCAGTGCACGCTGAGATACAGATGCCCATTTTATCCTGGGCATCAGTGGAATCTACATTCCTCACAGTTTTGCTCTCCCTACTTTATGGTGTGCACATTTACTTCATCAGCACGACGTCTTCAGTGACCACAGCAGCTGATAAACCCGTCCTAAGTGCTCACCCAGGGACTGTTTGAGCTCAGGGAACGCGATGTGATGCTGACCAGGAGACTTAGCATCCTCTTCCAGCAGCAATGCCACAGCCATCAGACTGAGAGTAATGGCAGCATCGTTAGCATCTCACTGTGCAGACAGAAAACAAGAGTTGATGTAGGAAACAGGGAAGGAGAATGCTCAGTCCCACTAGCTCTTAGCAGCCCACATCTAATTCATCACGCCCAGGCAACTCTTTGAATTGGGGTTGTCTCTTGAAAGCAAGGTCACTCGTCTTCAGCTTTGAGTGCTCTGTTGACATACAGCATCTTGTCAATACACCATGCAATAGCTGGAAGAGCCACCTTAGAGAAACCACATTCAGGGCTTGGGACTGAGTCCTACTGGTAGTGCCCTGCAGCTCACTGCACACCCTGGGGAGTCTGGAGGGCTTCCTGCTGATTCAGCTGTTGCCAAGGTGAAGAATGAGCAGAGGCAGCACATGACAGAGTTCACTGTCCAGGGAAAGACTTTTGCGTTCACCTTGGCTTTTTACTCAAATCAGTCCTTAACCTTGCATTACTGGGCTAAGGAAGTACTGAAAGGCCAGTTGTGGTGAGTTCACGCTTGCAAGTGCAACAGCTGGGAGGCTAGGTAGGATGCTGTGCAGGATCACTCTTGGCTAAGCTGTGAGAATCTGGGAAAAAGGAAAAAGAAGAAGAAGAAAGAGGAGGGAGGTGAGGGCAAAGAGGGAAGGAGGAACTGGAGGAAGAGGAGGAGGGATTAAGTCCAGCATTCAACCAATCCATAAAATTAGTGAATCCATTTGTTTATGCAGTTTATCCCGGGAGACATAAGTGTGCATATTCTAATCTGCTTTCAGAATCTCAGATTCAAAATTCTGAAGTTTAGAACAAGGATAGTAACAATAAGCAGAAATGCTAAGAAAAAATATCAAAGAGGTTAAAATGATTTAAATTTGCAGCCACATGCTATGATATTGCCCAGAAGTGGGGAAAAAAGTAGTGGGGAAAAGAGAGAAATTAAGAAGCCAGAAGGCAGAGAAACCCCGACAACCCTTCCCCACCAGGGCACCCTGCAACTTGAGCAGTCTTCATGTCTCGTTTCCTTTCCTGTTGCTATAATAAAATACTCTGTCAAAAGCAATTTAAAGCATAGTTGGCTCAGTCGACTCACAATTTCAAGTTGCAGCTTGTCACGTTAGGGAAGTAAAGGCAGCAGGAGCTTGAAGACTGACAGAAGCAGGTTGTTTGTTAAGAAAGAAAACAAGCGCTCCTGAGGTGCAAGTCGACTAGTGAACTGGACAAGACAGATACGCAGAAAGCACCTGGCCAGGCACATGAGTTCTGAATATTGGTCCCAATGCATCTATTTGGGAAAAGCCCATATATATACAATAACAACCTATATTGTACCTGAACTCTTGGGGTGGGGCAGCTTTTAGTATCCATCTGTCCTAACTCATAAGCTAACTTCTCTCTTGGGAATATCTTTTTTCTTTTTTCTCTTTCTTTCTTTCTTTCTTTCTTTCTTTCTTTCTTTCTTTCTTCCTTCCTTCCTTCCTTCCTTCCTTCCTTTCTTCTCTTCCCTTCCCTTTCCTTATCCTTCCTTCCTTCCTTCCTTTCTTTCTCTCTTTCTTTCTTTCTTAGTAGATAGTCTGTTTCTATGGTTGCTCATGTGTTTCTGGTCTAGTTCCCTATTTCAGAAAACACAAACCTGAAAGCCTGGGTAAGTGTGTGACAGATTCTGATGTGTGCCTGTAGAAGACCTTTGAGAGTATCCATCTGTTAGGTTGTCGTAGATGTCCTCTATCAGCACAGAGGATGACTTGCCAACTGAAACAAATGGTGCCAGGTACATTTAAACTAGCATTCTGTATTGTTTCTTAAATTAGAAAAAGTGGAAGCTATAGCAACAGTCTTTGTGTGTGTGTGTGTGTGTGTGTGTGTGAAAATATGTAATATCTGTAACATAAGTAAATGAATGATTCAATTAGATTGAAAAACTTAATTTTTTCTATTTACTTATCTTAATAACAAGGTTAAACCAGCAGTGTGTACTAATTCAATACTTAAAATACATTATCTGGAATGCCGGGATTGGGATGAGTAAATGGACAAAGTATTTGCTGTGGAAGCCTGATGACCTGAGTATGGATTGCCAGGATCCCAAGCAGAAGAAGCACAGACATCTGCAATCCCAGTGTTCCTGTGGGAAACTGGCAGCCAAAGACAGAATCTCCAGAAGCTGGGGTGCAAGCCAGCCTAGCATATGCAGAAACAAGCAAGACACATTTCCTCAGGCAAGGACAGATCTTGAGGCTATCTTCTGACCTCCAGCCATGTGTTGTGGCATAATTGTGATTGCACTCCTACCTATGAAGGGGGACAGACACCCACACCCAAAAGAGAAAAGTATTAAATATTTTATAAGGGGAAGAATCTTAACATTTCTTGCAATAAGATTATAAATTTACTGTATGCAGTGTTCTTCTCTCCCTTTCTTTCTATAAACACTGACACACACACTTCCACTCAGAAACACAGAGCCACTCTATTAGCCTAATTAATAAGCCATACTTATTAATAAATGCTTTCCTACACACTGAGCAGTATCAAACACATACCATAATATCCACATCATATCATGGGATTCCAAATTAACATATATTATGAACTAATGACAACTTCTATATTGACTTTTATATTATCAGTGATTTTTCCCTCATCCTCTCAGTAATTCCAACAGTATTCTCTTGCTCTTGGCCATCCTTAGGATATATAATTCAGGTGACTGCTTTTCTACAAGGGAGGAAGATTCTAAAATTGGGAGTCAGTCTAAGAGATTTCCAAGTATGGGGAAATAGTGTGAGGACTAGAATTCCCTCAGTGTTTGGAAAGAGAAGAGGAAAACCTCTTACATCTAATTATAAGCAAAAGTTTCTCGGTCTCAGATACTATGGAAATCATGCTGGGTGATATTAAAATCAACCTCTGTTTATCAATTATATTTTTATATTGAGGACCCCGGGTTCACACACCCTCAGAGACTCCTGTTTTTCTGTGGGAGTTTTAGAATCAGGGTGACACATTAAATCCAGCATATGTGACTTATCCATTCTAATTGGTCTGAAAATGACAGTTATGCAGAAATCTCAGGGTCAGGGAGCTGCTTTATTTACTAATGCATCAAGCTTTTGATTCTTTAAGCAGAATGGAAATAATAAGCATTTGCGGCCAGACTTCCCTGCTGAAAAGGTGAGACAAATTCATAAATAAATCTACGACAAAACCTGATGGTACACTAATGGTCTCTCAACACATTAAGGCTTAAAATGCAGCACTCCATAATGTGAAAGGCATCTTAATATCTTCATTGTTATTTAATTCCACGTGTTGCAAAATAGGTTCATTTATCATTTATATTAATATTCCAGAGAAGGAGAGGATACTGGGAAATTTTTGTCCCAGATAGTTTTTTCATTAGGTCTAGCCACAAGGGGGAGGGAAGAGAGAGGAAGATTAACTTCCTGATGCACTGGGTCTGTGCTTCATTATCTTGCAAGTCTCTTACTAGGGAATGTTAAGGAGACTTTAGGTCAACCTTAACATCATGAATGTAATATAAACATTTTATTCAAAACGTGTTTTGCTGCAAGCAAATTACATTTATAGATAATAATGTAAGAAGAACAATTAGTAATTTTATCTCATCTTTTATTAATCTTTGGAGAATGTGGAAAAGATGTGGGAAAGAAGGGGAATGGTAAGAGTTGAGCACCTGCAATTGGCCTTGCACTGGCCCTTTCTTAGATTGCCAACTAATGCGTGTGTTTGATTGCCATGCAGGGTGGAATACGTACAAAAATGTTAAAAAGCAGTATGTAATTTGCAACAGCTTAGGTGAAAGTGTTGAAAGATGAGGTAGATGAAGGGACATCAGTTTCCATCCTCTCTCCCCAAGGCTCTGGGAACACTGCTGAAGAGGAGAGCAGAAAGAGGGTGAGACCCAGTAGTCAGGGATAGCTACAGATAAACAGTGTCTTCTGATATGAACGTGCAGCTTGGCTGCGGAACTCACAGAACCTATGAGTGCCTGCATAAGACCTGAACAAGAGCAAACCAGCTACCATTCCAGTACAAAGGGAAAAGTTACTGACAGGTGACATGTGCTAAAGGAGGAGGAGTCAGTGTTCTTTAGGGCTGTGCCTCCTGGTAGGTTGATCATGCTCCAGTGGACTGACCCATGCTTCCTCATTTGAGGGCAGCAGTGATTGGACAGACTGAGGTAGCATGTCCAGGGTCTGCAAGGTTCTGCACCAGATGGAGACCTAGAGCTTAAAGAGGAAGTACACATACATCTCCATCCCTGACCCAGAATCAATCTCCAATTGATAAGCCCATGCAAATGAAAATGGAGTTCTCTTTAAGGCAGTCTGAGTGGGGAAACAAACAACTCTTGAAGGTAGACTGCATGTCTAGCATTAGATGGGCAACAGGAAACACACTCAATAACATCTTTATGTCAGACTAATGTTTCATAATATCATGTCAGACCTTTCTCTTTTTCTCTTTTCTTTATAAATTTTATCTTCTTTATTGTTTATTTTTATTTATTCTTTTCTCCTTTTTTACTCTACAGATTCTTTGCATATATACTCTAGCTTCCCCTTTTGTGTTTTTATGGGATTACTGAGTGTACAAATGCATGGGTCTCTGCATCTATGTCTGTTTCATATGCCTTTCCTTGGGATATTTTCCCGTTGGTTGTTTGTTTTATCCTATTCTGATTTGTTTATTTTTTTGCCTTATCTTACTAAATTTTATTTTACTATTATCTCTTAGAAGCCTGTTTGTTTTCTAAAGAGAGACAAAACTGGGATGGATTAGATGGAAGGGGATGAGTGGAGGAACTGGGAGAAGTAGAGGGAAGAAAAACCATGATCATGATATATTAGATGAAAAAATATCTACTTTCAATAAAATATGAATTTTAAAGTAAAAAAAATAAAAAATATCACCACCAACAAAACAAAACAGATAACCAAACGCACACATGAAGTTAGGAGGAGAACACATAGAGGAGATATTAGAAGATGTGTAAAAGGGTATGGATGGAGGGGATGAATATGACAGAAATACAGTGTATACATACATGTAATTCTCAAAGGATAAATTAAAAACATATTTTAAAGAAAGATTAGATAGATTGTGACTCATAAAATATAGCTTATGAAATATTAACACTAATGTACTGATGAGGTTATTTAATTCTCAGGATGACACTATGAGGTAGACACTCTCGCTCCTCTTTAGCAGTCCAGGCGGCCGACGTTGAGAGAAACATGTAGTAACTTGCTCAAGATCATACCAGTAATAAACGGGACATTGAAAGTCAACATTTCAGCTGTGGTCTTAGTCCCTTAGGTCAGAGGTATAGTGAGTAAATAATCAATATTAATCAATTTAGTCCTTAGCATTTAATAGCCTATGACCCAAACAAGGGTAGAAGAGTATTCCTTTGCTGGGGCCTTTTTGTTATGAGTGAAAATTAGAAACCCTTCACTACTGCTCAAGCATAAATGCCCAATTGCACTAACCTATCAGGGAGGTAGAATGTAGATTTCAGCTTTTACTAGCTTGTTTAGATTCAGTATAAAAAAAATCTCAGGCTCAAAGGCTTCTTGGTTCTTGCCTTGACCAAACATATAGGTATTTTTCATTTCATCTCTTTCTTTTAAGAAAATGTTTCCTGTTGTTGCTAAAGAAATTTCATTCTTCGTTGCTTCACAATTGCTGTTTCCTTCTGGTCTATATCCAAGGAGATTATTCCCACTAGTCTCGGTGTTCCTGATGAGATGAACCAGTTCTTGGGACAGCAGAGTGTCCTGGTTAGAGACAAGAATTGAATTGTCTTCATTTCAGCTCATTTCTTTTTCTCATATCCATCCCAGAAGATCCTCACCTTTGCAATGATCTCATTTAGTTCAATTGGAGTGATGGAAACGCTGCAATTATCCTTTACAGAACTTTCTTTGAGAAAATCTTCATTCTAGCTTGCAGCTGATAAGGCAAGAGAAAGCAGACTTCATGAGTTTGAGTCATCTTCCTGGGTCCCTGCCTCTCAGCAGCAGAAACACCAGTTACATTTCTTTTCAAACTTCTTTTGCCCTCCAGGAAAAAGGTGTCACACAATTATCCTGCTGTGCGTTTTCTCCTGCTTCTTCCCTCATAAGTTAGAATCTCATTAAATTTTATGAAAAGTTTTAGTAATAGGCAGTGTATTGCAATTACGTGCTTTGACATCTGTCTTAATATGATCTTGCACCAAGTTTGAGAGTATTTATTTATGGCTGTATCTCTCATTATGCATCAAGTTGGAGCTTGTGGAAGGGAAAACTATTCCTGCCTCCCCCTGCAGTAGTAAGTAGTGGGGATTTCCTGGCTGGCTCCTCTTTGCTCTAGTGAAGAGGCCCAGGGACACAGAAAAACGCTGCGGAAGGTCCCTAAGGAAAATGAGGTCATTGTGTCACTAGTAAAGGTTGCCAGACAGACATTTTGGAGGCTTCACAGGTGACGCTCAGCTCCCCAAGCTGAGAAACTCAATCTTGTCGGAGGTATTCCAGACTTGATTAGGTGAGAATGTGGAGGCAGCTTCTCACAGTTCCCATGAAATGACATTCGCAGCAAGGATGCCTAGGTCTTAATTTATGGTCAGATATATAAGTGACAAAGGAATCATATGCCTATCTAGTTAATATTATCGCTCTGAACATCTTCTTATAAAAGCCAAAACATGCTCAAAAGTTATTAGGCATTATTAATATTTAAGACTTCAGGTATTTATACTAAAATCTGCTTGGAGAACTTGGATTAAGTGCTAACCTCAAAAGAATGAGGAATATTCCTATATGAACAGCCTGGTATGGTGGCATGTGCTTGTAGTTCCATTGGTGGGGAGGTTGAGTCAGGTGGTTATCTGGGGCTTGTGGGCAAGCCAGCCCAGCCTAATTGGCAAGTTCCAGGTCCCTGTGAGAGATTCTGTCTCAAAAAATTAAGAGGGTGCTGCCTGGAGAATAACACCGAGCCTGGCCTCTGACGTTAATACATACATGTACACACATGCACTCATATAAATATGAAATGAATAGGTACTTGTTGGGCAAACTTGAGTTTAAATCCTTGGTTTATTCCTTCTTCTGTACAACTATTGTAGTTAACGTACCAAGAATTCCCATGACTAATTATTAAGCAATCCATTTTTCTGAGATACACTCTTTTAAAAATTAGAGCCTTAGGGGCTGGAGAAATGGCTCATCAGTTACCAGCACATACTGCTCTGCAGAAGACCCAAGGTTGGTTCCTGTCACTCATATATTCAGTTCAAAGGTCTTTGTGACTCCAGCTCCAGAGGAATCAAGGAGAACTTGTATTCATGTTCATGGAACCCACCTTAACACACACACACACACACACACACACACACACACACACACATACACACACACACACACACACACACACACACACGAACAAACACACACACGCTTTACAATTTTAAAAAAGTTTTAATGCTAAATATTCTTAAATATAGCCATGTAAACCTGGGTCCTCTACAGGCACAACAAGTACTATTTACTGCAAACTCTGTCTCTCTTTAACCCCAAGACCAGTAGATTTTAAGAGTTTTTACACAAAAATACAATTCTATTTAAAGATGTTGATTTGTGGTTTTATCCTCCAAGGTCAGTCTTATGTCCCCCACAGTCACCTCAAGTTCAGTCTATGGTGCATTGTTGAAAATGTTCAATTGGCCCCACAGGAGTTATGAGGCTGTCACTAAAGACAAGGACTAAAACAAATACACAAACATGGTTTGGCTAGGACATCTGCCCGCTTAAGAGATTAAAAGAGGGAATTCTCAGAATCAATTAGAAAGAACAAAAGTATACACCGTTCCTGGGCAGAAATCTCAAGACACTCGATCTAGGACTCTAGGTAGGGTCTAAACTGGATACAAATGGAAAATAATTGTTAATGGTATCAATGGATGGAACTGAAACATATTATACTGTGTGAGCCAGGCTAGAAATACTAACTCACAAATTCTCTCATATACACATTGTAGCTTTTAATTTTTGAATAGGTGTATGTATGCAAGTGTAAACACTGGTGGAAACTAGGACATTCCAAATGGGCATAGAGGAGATTAAAATCAGAGGCTTTAAGAAAGAGAGTTGAGGAGGGAAACAGAACACAGATGTTATGAAAGCAGAAAGGTGACACTGGGCACCCATAAGTGGGACAGGGAAGCAAAGAGATGTGGGAGAGAAGTGGGTGCAGGATTTCAACCTAGACTGTGTAGGAAAATGCCACAAGAAAGCTGTTATTCTGCATTCTAATCTAAAAAAATAAAGCACAATATATTTTTAATTAAATAAATGAACAACTCCATGCTACTTATGGCTATGAGTTTTGGGGTGAGACACATTGAGTGTTGCTTTTTAGATATGTGATTCTAACTTAGCCGTCCAAGGGATCTTGGTCTCTTCACTTACTAAGCTGGGAAAATAATAAGGCTTCCTTCTCAATTCTTGAAGGATTAAAGATGGGAGCTTCTGAGAGATTAAGTTTATTTATTTGCCCCATAAAGAATGCTCACTAAATGAAAACGGTTGCTGTATTTACTGGATTAAAGTTTTTGTTTTATTTTTCTTAAGAAGGATTATTAACTGATAGCTTAAGAGATACACAGTGCTGTTTTGTTTTGACTTTTTATGGAAAACAAGTATCTGGGGCAACTACACTCATACGCACATGCACATGGAAGCATGTACCTGAAAACTAAATCAAAATACCAATAAAAGCTATACAAGATTGGTGCCAACATGCATGGCGATGGGGATGGGAGGAGCCTCATGAGGCTTCAACTCTATGCAAAGAGCTACAGGCAACTAAAAATGCTAAAGTGGAGGAAACAGTCTGCCCCAAGGAAGAGTGTACCCATTGATTACCCATTAACAAACAGTCAGCCCATAAAACACACATACATGTTATGTGATGTTTTATTCTTTCGACTTTTTAAGGGGCCCATCATCCACCTCCCAAATAAATCACACAGAAGCTTATTCTTAGTTATAAATGTCCAGTCTTAGCTTGGCTTGTTTTTTGACAGCTTTTCTTAACGTAAATTGTCCCAACCACCTTTTGTTTCTAGACTTCTATCTTTTCTTACAACTGCATTTCTTATTTTTCTTCTTACTCTGTGACTGGCTGTGCGGCTGGGTGATTGGCCCCTGATGTCTTCCTCCCCTTATTCTCTCATTGCTCCTCCTTCTCTCTTCTCCAAGACTTCTCCTTCTATTTACACTCTCTGCCTGCCAGCCCTGCCTATCCTTGCTCCTGCCTTGCTACTGACTGTTCATCTCTTTATTAGGACCATCTGGTACTTTAGACAGGCACAGTAATACAACTTCACAGAGTTAAACGAATGCAGCACAAACAAAAGTCACACACATGAAAATATTACCCAACACATACAAGTAAAATTATAAAATTAAACAGGCTGCACTTATGTATTTATATGTATATATGTATGTATGCATGCCAAAATTTATGGGAAAAAAGCCGTGAATTTGAAATAAGGAGTGTATAGAAGTGTTTGTAGGAAGGAAATGGAAAGGAGAAATGATGTAATTACAAAGTAATTACAATCTCAGAAATTTTAAATTAAAAATATGGAGAAATAAAGGATGAATATGAATGAATACCAAAATGTATGTCTTTGGCAAACTATGGGATGTGTATATGCTAGGATCCATATTGAATCATGAAGTAGAAGTATGTTTTCCTCAAGAGATGGATAGCACCCAATGCAACAGTCATGTATTTCAGAATCATCAAGCTGACTGGGATTCTGATCTGCAGCCCAGATGCCTGTCTCAAAGCAGCCTTCTCTTATTAACTCTATGAACTTGGCCAAGTAGGTCATCTCCTTATAATACTAAAATAAGAATAGTTAGCTGATGTTGCAGGTCAGTGGTAGACCACTTACCTTCTTTGTCCAAGGTGTTTAAACTCAATACTGGAAAGCAAAGGGATTGCTGTCTAAGAGTAGTGAGAATTAAATCAGTTAACACTTTAAAAAGACTAGAACTACCCCTTGCCCCAGTGAACACTAGACCAGGGCCTTCCTGTCCATCATAGGACTGGTGTTAGGGGCTGTAGAAATGACACTGCAGTTAGGAGAGTTTGTTGTTTCTGAGTTCACTTCCCAGCACCCACTCTTCCTAAAGTTCCTCCAGCCCAGTGAGACTGGTGAGTTCCTCAGGTGTTAACTAACAGAGATCTATTTCATCTATTTCTCACACATCTCAAGACTAGAATCTGAGTCCATGATGTCCAAATGATAGATTTTTCTCTAAAATCCTCATCTTTTGCCCATCCTTCATACGGTCTCACGAACCACAATTCCCCATTCATACTGCACACAGTCTTCCCAGTGACCCAGTTTTAACTGGAGTATGTAAAAGTTCTAGTTTCAAGTGTGGCCATGTTTGGAAACTGAGACTTCAACATATGAGTTTGGGGGAGATGTAAGGCAGTCCCTGCCACTGAACAAGTGATGTTACCTTACCATGTGTGAAAGGGATGAAATGGAACAAGCTAAGGAGATACGCCAGTGGGCAAAGTGCTTTCTGTACAAATATAAGCACTGAATTTAGATTCCAAGAACCCATATAAAAGGTGGACAAAGGGCTGGAGAGATGGCTCAGCCGTTAAAGGCTAGGCTCACAACCAAAATAAAAGTTGGACAAGGCAATATGCATCTATGTTGCCCACACATAGGGTATAGAAAGAGTCAGATCCTGGATGTTCCCTTGTGAGCCCTGGTGAGAGACCCTATCTCAAAAAATAAGGTAGACAGTGATAAAGAAGGACACTTGATGTCATACTCAAACCTCTGTACATGCATATACAAGTGAGCACATCCACCCAAACATACATATGCATACACAAATATTCCATGCATATGAGAGAGAGAGAGAGAGAGAGAGAGAGAGAAGGAAAGAGAAACTCAATGACTATGGGATCTTCATGTCTCTGAAGTTTTCAGGAAATCCTAAATTGCTATATCAGCAGCTTGTTTCTTTTTTCATGGCTTTCTTCTGTAGATTTCAGAAAGTGAATGATCTGGCTTCATCTTTTACACTTAACTCTTATATAAAAGAATATTTCTGTAATTTTTAACTCTGTGTGTGTGTGTGTGTGTGTGTGTGTGTGCATAAGAGTATGTGTGCATGAATGCAGGTGCCGGGGAGACAAGAGACTTGAGATTCCTTGCATGTAGGGTCAAAGACAAGTTCTAAACTGTCTCATATGGAGCTAGCGGGGCACTAAAACTGGGTCTTGGCAAGAGCAGCACTTGCCTGATGGTCCATCTCTCTAACCCCTTAACTCTTGTTTTAAATAGTGATTCCTGGGAGTTTGAGCAGAATAGCAATGTGCTCCAAATTCATTTGAAGACAGATGTTAATCCAACAAGGGAGGCCTAGAAATGGAATTTTTTTTTTTTTTTGTGTGTGTGTGTGTGTGTGTGTGTGTGTGTGTGTGTGTGTGAACGCACATGCTCGCTCATGCGCTCATGCTTGTGGGAGCGTGCACAAGTTCATTAGGGAGAGAAGGCTACTGTTTTCTAGCAGGAGGTCATAATGAAGTGGCCAGGGCTAACTCTTGACTGGATCGAGTAAATAAGAAGCTGATGAGATGGTAGCTCAGAGGTGGAGATTTTACTCAGGGATGTCTGTTGTAGGATCTCAGGTATATGTTGAATTTTGATAACAACCGAAAAGGTTTTATTTTTTTTATTTTGATTATTGCTGAAAGTAAACATACTTGATCTGATAAATCGGTACTTAGAAATATTGGCACACTGTTTGACAAAGTTTTTACATTAATGTACATGTATGGCAATGGGTTTCATTACGGCATTTCTATATTTGCCCCCTCCCATGTTCTAGTTTGCTTTCTGTGGCTCTAATAAAAACATGATATTGTAACATGATAATGTAAACAGCAATATCATGTTTTTATTAGAGCCACAGAAAGCAAACTAGACACCAGGTCCTCTGCGTATATATCACGGCTTAACATTTAGTGTTCTTAAAGGATTCGTGAGTGTACAAATGAGTTGGTCTCTGATTTCTGTGCGTTCTTCTAGGTGATTTTCCTTTTATTTGTCTTAGCCAACATCAGTGTAACAGCTCTTGTTTTATATTATTATATTTTCAAAAATGGATAAATTGAGTAAATTAATTAATTGAAATCTAAAAAAAAATGATAAAAAAACACCTTGACCAAAAATAACTTGGGGCAAAAAGAGTTTATTTTATTATCTTATCTTTTACTTCCACCTCATACTCTATCATTGAGGGATGTGGAATATTTTCTACAAAAGTACTTAGATGCTTCAGTAAAAAGATAGATTAAAGTGGATGAAAGACTACCAGAGGCAATGTAGCCAGGACATAGAGTTTAGCTTGAACCTTGAGCAATGTCAAAGTTGTATATTTGAGCTGAAAAGATGGCTCCTAGTTAAGGCAACGTCCTGTTAATGCAGATGACCTGAACTTGATTCTCAGTACCCTTATCAGTTGAATCATGACTGACTCTAACTCCATCTCCAGGGGAACCAACAAATCCTTCTGTCTTCTGTAGGAATCTGCAAACATGAGATGTCCATACAGACAAGTAGGAAAGCCAAAATCCCCTCTTCTCATGTTCCTGGGGCAGCAAGTTGTTCTTCTTAGTTTTTTAGTTTGGAAATAACACTTCAGGGATATGAAATCTTCCACTATCTGGACTTTGTGAGGGATTTTAAGCTTATTGTTGTTAATTTACCAAAACTGGTGAAGAGAAGAAAAGGCTTTTAATCTTAGACACATGTCCACAGCATTTCTTTTTCCCCTGATCCTTATTATCCTACAGATATGGTGGATGGCTTCTTTTCTGTCTGGTGTGTCTAATACAACAATTTTCCTCATTCAAAAACAACAGTAGCATAAAAACAAACACATCACACCACAGATGATCTACCTGCGTCTCAAGTCCTTCTTCCTGACAACACAGCTAAGAAGGGCTGGTTTGGGGCTATGAGTTGCATTTTTTTGCTGTTTTCTTTCAACTCTCATTAATCTTAAAGGTCCTGAGCTCTGGTAGAATAACAATCAAATGTCTGTGGGATATCCGTGCTTACAGTATGCTTTCTTTACTACTCCAACGTTTAGAACTTTTTTCTAAGCATATATTTAAATTTTAATAATATTTTTATGCTTGAGAATTTCATTCATATATACAATGAAATATTAACATCTCAACCCCCTGTTTTCTGCTTCCAACTCTTTCCTATAGTTCCAATACACCCTCTCCAAACTTTTCTTCTTTTTCTCCTTTTCCTTTTTTCTTCTTTGCCTTTTTTTTCCTCCTCCGCCTTGTCCTCTTCTGCCTTCTTTATTAAAACTTACTATGTGCTATTAGAACTGCCCATATGTGTATGATTGTTGGGCTTCCAGTGAATCATGGAAAATGTACCAGTGTCTACACCCTCCAAGAAAAGTCATTCCCCCACCTCAGAAGCCATCACCTGCTCTTCAGTTCAGAGCAGGGCTTCATCTCCTCCCAAGTTCATGCTGCCCTTTTGTCTCATTTGATCTTGTACACATTTTAGGGCAGGTGGCCAGAGCTATTCTGAAGTCATGAGCACAATGACTTTGTCATGTCCAGAAGATTGTAAGTCACAGTATCTCCCCAGTCACTGGCTCTTTCCTTCTGTCTGCTTCATCTGTGATATTTTCTCAGTCTTGGAGTTGTGGGGGACAGAAATAATGTCCCATTTATTTCTGAACTGTCAGTCTCTTACTCTTGCCATTTTGACCAGATAGGCATCCCTGCATTTATTGCTGCCCATGGCAAAAAGTAGCTTCTCTGGCTAAGGTTGAGAGCAACCCAGGTTGAAACCTCATTTTGATCCACACGAGAAGAGTATTATAAGGAAGAGGAAGGCTCACCCTGCTTCTATTCACGAAGACCTCATAGCCAGCTGGGAAAGTAGACACACAAATGAGGAAGTAGCAACAAAAGCGTGAGTGTCGTCCTGCAAGCAGAGAGGTGTGTTTGTGCTTTTTCCTATTTCAGCTTATTATGGAACTAAAACCAATAACTTCATCTTGGCTCTGACTTGGAATAAATCTTACTTTGTCCCCTGGGACAGAGAAAGCTCTGCTGAGAAACTAATGCTCTCAGGGCAAATTCTCAGCTATTTTGTGGACGTAGAAATGGAATGAGGCAGTTGAGTGTATGAGAGCGCATAGTCCAAACATTCAGAAAAACCCAGGCTCTGGTTATTTAAAGGAGCAGGTGGAGCAGGTTCAGAAATTAACATAAGCTGAATAATGAAACATTCATTATTTCACAATCAAATTACGGAAATCCTTGGCGTAAACACGCTTCTGTGTCATATGCTGTTTTATTGTTGTTTGTAGAAAGGAGTCATGTATAATTTAGAAGCTGCTTTAATTAGAGTATCAATCATTTTCAAATATTTAGATAAATTGTAAAAAACAAGGAAAGCATGTTTGGTGTCATAAAATTCAGTGCTTTTTTTATGTTCAGGGAAAATGGAATTTTAGAAATAATTTTTAGACATTCATATATATAATATGAATACTTTAGATTTACACACATGAACACACTCACACACAAACACACACACACACACACACACAAACACACACACACACACGCATGTTTTGGATTTTTATATGCTAGAATACCCTGGTTGTTTTTTCTTTGACTTTATAGTCTGTCAGGATGCTTGAAAACCACAGATGAAGCAAATGACTGTTCAAAATATTTGACAAGAAGTTTATAAAGAAAAATAAGAATGATGTAAGATGTAGAATGTAGTAAAACGAAAAGGCACAGCCAGTACTGCCTGTTTTATGTACTCATATGTCTCAATTTCCAAATCCACCCTAAAATATATTACGCAATATCAGGAGACAGACGAATTGAAGAGACAAGGTGAAAAGGATATTTGTTAGAGCATCAGAAGCCAACAAAGGCATCATAGGGCAGGGAAGAAGGCTGATTAAGACCTGTGCTCTGCTCAACAATGACTGCCTAGTTTGCAACCTAAAGGTGGCCCCTATTCACCCTGCAGCATCCTTCATACCATGGAGACAGTATAGACCACAAGACAAGCTTTCTATGAACAAAGGGCTTTGCATTTGAACTTCCTTCTGCTTTTGAAAAAGCTTTGGCATTTGGATCTTAGGAAATGGCACAGTGTTTAAATTGTTAGCTGCAAAATTGTGAGGTTCAGAGTTAAGACCCACAGAGCTTCAAACTGGACACAGTAGCACAAATGTCTAATGCCAAAGCTCCTGTGGAGAGATGCAATGTGGAGACAGAAGAACTCCCAGAAACTCACAGGTAAGCACACACAGTAGTGAACAGTAGGAATTTATATACTGTTTAATGCCTTCTAAGTAAAGAAGACATTTTGGGCTGGAGAGCTGGTTTGGTGGTTAAGAACATGAATTACTCTTGCAGAGTTCCATTCCTAACACCCATGTTTAACACCTTACAATCATTTGTAACTCCAGCCAAAGGAATCTATCACCCTGTCCTGACTTCCGTGGGCTCTGCACTCAAGTGTGTACATACCCCACACAGACACATACATGCACACAACTATAAATAAATAGATACATTTTAGATACATTTTACCTCTTATCTTCATGTTGTATATTTGTTTCAAAAACAAATGTGAGAACATTCTTTAATGTAAGATCACCCTAGTTACATAATTAGTCACATATTTTGTAAGTGTAAAATATGTTGTTTCTTAATAGAACAGTAAAAAACTTTCTTGTATTGAATACATTTCTAATACCATATCTGGATTGCGCATTCTGTGAATTAATTCTGGATGAGGAGGGAAGGAAACAAAGTGAAGCTAGTGCTGTCTCATCATTCTCTCTTTAGGTGTCTTCGTTTTCAGATTAAGCAGTTGTCTGATACAGAGGAGAACACAGGAAAGGACACATCTGCCCCCTTCTTGGTATCACTGTGTGATGGTTGATCTTAATTGTCTGTTTGACACAATCTAGAATCATCCGCAAAGAGATCCTCCGTGAGGAAGAGTCTAGATCAATTGGCTGGTTCCATGCCTGTGAGAGCTGTCTTGATGTCTTGATTATGTTAACTGAAGTAGGAAGACTCAAAGTGTGACACCATTAGGCCAGAATCATGATTATGACCAGAGAAAGCAAGCTAGCTCTAGAGTGTGTTCATTTATTGCCAAATGTTCTTTTTTGTTTTGTTTTGAGACAGGGTTTCTCTGTGTAACAGCCCTAGTTGTCCTGAAACTAGCTCTGTAGACCAGGCTGGCCTCGAGCTCACATAGATCCACCTGTCTCTGCCTCCCAAGTGCTAGATATATGCTCTTAGCTGTGGATGCAATCTGATGATTCTTGCTATCTGAAATTTCCCACAATGGGGAACTGTAACGTGAATTGTGAGCTAAAACTAACACTTTTTTCTTTATGGTTGCTTTTCTCAGGATACTTTATCACAGCCACAGGAAATGAAACAAAGACAAAAGTTTCCTTGGAATCTTTTCTTTGCTCTTGTCTCAGATGAAGGTTCTGAGAGAAAGTGCATATTCACTTGATGCTCAGGATTTGCCTGCATCACCTTGCTACCCAGTCTACACAGAAGCCTTCAGACCTCCGTTCCAAACAGTCCTATGTTCACTGGGCATAGGAAATGTGGTATGTCAGTAGAACAGCAAGGAAGAGGAGCACAGGCAGGCTCATGTCTTATTGTCTCAGGTGTGTTCCCTTACAGAGTTACAATCACTGAGGATTTCAAGAAGGCACTAGCAGAGCCTTAAATCCAATGAGTTGGCTCCTGATTTCGGATGAAAACTGTAACACTGCCAACTACACGAATGTCACAAGGGATAATCACTTTCTCTGTGTGAATTATGGGATTTGAGCAGCATTCCTTGCTTTTATCAGAAAGGTGATAAAAAGCACCTCACACACACACACACACACACACACACACACACACACACACACACCAGCCGCAACTAACAAATAATGTCTTCATATATTACTAAATGTTTATAAGGTGGGAAATGCCCTCAGTTAAGAATTACTGTTCTAAATAAAATTACTGTTGTTTCTTCCAGTGTGTATAGCTTGACACGTTGACCATCTTTCTTAGTTACAATTTATTCATCAGTGTTTTATTAACTACTGCTGCAACTGTTAACTTGTCACCAGAGCAGTTGCAACCACCCATAGCAAAGCTTCTGTGAAGACCAGGTAGCAAGATGACGCATATACATCCTGATCAGGCCTGTTGTCATTTTTCCACAGAAAGACGGAGTGGGGAGATAATAGCAGACTCTCATACAAGATTCTGGCACTCCTTCCTGAAGATCTTTTGAAATCATATAGAATACTGCTCCAGCTGCCCATGGTCCTGTGATCTTGGGGCATTAGCAGATACATAGTGTGAAAGGTTAAATGGAGAAGTCATTATCCACGTAGGAGTGAGATCTTGCAATGGGAAGAGTTAGCCAAGCGTCTGCAAGGAAAAGTTTACACTGCACTCATTCATTTGCCAAGTTGGACTTCAGGGGAATTTCACATTGAGCTATGTATTAGTCACAGTTCTCTAGAATAACTGAACTTATAGAATGAATCTCTCTCTAAATGTGTATAATTTGTATCTTATAAAAACTATTTATTTGAATCAAAATTATTTGATTTATTGGAATAATTTACAGTCCATAGTCCAGCTAATACAAGAGCTGGCTGTGAATAGAAATTTCAAAGGTCTTAGTAGTTGCTCAGTTCACGAGACTTGATGTCTCAGTTGATCTTGAGTATTTTCTGAAGTCCTGAAGAAGCAGGCTCTAGTACCAGTGAAGGAATGGAGGTCTAACAAGGGGAGAGCAAACAGCCGAGCAGCAAAAGCTTCCTTCTTCTAAAGCCTTATGTAGATTTCCAGCAGATGGTATAGTATGGCCCAGATTTAAGGCTTGTTTCTTCCCACCTCAAAGATCTGGACTAGAAATGGATTCACCCACTTTAAACCAAGCAAAACTAATTTCTCACAAGTGTATGCCCTCAATTTTTGGACTGCAGTTCATTCCAGACGTCATCAAGATGATCACCAAGAATAACCATCACGAGCCATCAGTCACAGCCTTTCTGAAGAGAGTAGACATTTATCTACTTTTTTTCTCGGAAAAAAAATAGTCACACAACACCTACATACCAGGGTGTTGTTTTAAAAGACATGGCTATTCTGTTACTTAAATATTTTAGTTGTTTACTCTTCTCCAATTTTATACCTTCAAACCCCATCATCCATACATTATTTTGTCAAAAATAAATCTCGTTGTATGTTTATCTGGCCTTCTCTCTCTCTGAGGATAACTTGTAAGAACTTTTTCTTTTTTATTCTTTCCACCATGAGGGTTCCTGGTATGAACTCAGGTTGTCAAGTTTAGCAGCAAGTGCTGGCGATTGCTGAACCATCTTGTCAGCTTACCCAAAACTCATTATAAACGTTTCCAGAGCTCATTTTCTTTATAAGCCTCACTATCCTCTATCGCCTATACTCGGCCCCATGGACTTATCCGGTATATATAAAGACCTTGTAGCAGTGTTTTCACACGATAGAACCTGCTTTCTTGATGCCTGTGTTTCTGACTTCTCCAAACTTTGAATTTGATCATAAGATGTGTTTTCTGGAACATTTAGAATGTAACCTCATTGTTATTTGGACTTTTGCATCATGGATAGCTCTGTCACTTTTTTCTTAATTGCTTTGCTCATTATCTACATTCTTCCTGAGATAAAGTAAAACCTTATGATATTAGAGACCTGTCTTTTCTACCATTTTCCATGCTTCTACACATGGGGCAATAAGTGTCTGGTACCAAGGAACTGTTCAGAAAGTATTTATTAGGTGTTTGTGAGCTGAAGGTACAAAGCGCCTATTGCATACTTGTTAAATATCTGGAATATCCACAGGGAATGCTCTTTCTCTCTTTTTCAATAGCATGCTTTACGTTCAGACCCAAAATGAAGACCGTGTTCTGTAAATGCTTAAAAATTCAGATGATATTTCTGTCATTAGGGACATATTTGACTCTTTCTTCATATAGAAAGGGCACTAGGCTACAATCAAAAATATTTAAAGAATTATTACTATTAATTAGTATTATTGTGTATGGGCACATGCACATGATTGTAAGTGCCCTAACAGTCTAGGAGAGGACATTGGTTCCCTTGTGGTAAATTACAAGTGACTGTGAGTTACCTGGTGTAGGTGCAGGGACCACACCCAGTTCCTCTGAGAGAGCAGTATGTGTCATCTATGTGGTTCCAAAAAACAGAAAACTTAGTGTTTAAGTTCCAATGTCACCATGGACTGCCTTTATAGTTAGGAAAAATTCCCCCAGACTTTGTTTTCATCTTTAAGCATGGGTTTAATCTTCAAAATTCTACAGATTCTAAAAGTCTGTTGCATTTAGAAAATTAGCAGTGTTGTTTTAGGGTATAAGGGATTTCAAGTACAAGAAGCTGTCCACAGTAATTAAATCACAGAAAATATTCTTTGATTTTTTTTTATTTTAGGAAGTCCATGAGAGTTAAAAGGTTTATCATCTCCTTTGAAAATAAAGCCTTTGGAAGACACTTCCATGAAACATGTACTCCAAATTAAAATTTAATTAAAATATGTCAGATATGTCAAAGAAAAAGCAAGATGATCAACATGAAGTATCATCATTTTTATGGACTAATTGTTTGGATCAGAATGGTCTTGCATGCTTTGAAAATTAGACAAAGTCTTATCTCTAACACATTCTTCAATTCCTATGTTTGCAAAGGAGAGTGTGCACTTGAATGGATCCCTTCAAGCCTTAATGAAGACAAGATACAGGGTTTGTCCTTGGCAAAATTGTGGTTGACCATTCATCTTGGTGGCAGTCTATCAATTCTCCATCACCCCAATCTCCTTTCCATTCTCCAGCCATCAATTTCCACTTGCGGGGAAGATTTATAATTGTCAGAGTCAAGCTGTCTTTCGAAGGTGCTGTGGGACAGAGTTATCATTCAAGTTGGAGCTAACGAAAAGGGCAAGAGGAAGCAGTTGACATCATTTTTGAGATTGCCCTTCTGGTTATCTCTGCCCTCTTTGCACCTGCTTCTAACATCAGCATCTTCCTGGTGCAATGGATAAGAAAACCCTTAACGGACCTGTGCTGACTCTCCACAAACATGGCCGCTAGCCAATGCTCCCCTCTGCCTCTCTTGCTATAAATGTAACTGACAACTGCTGTGAGCTATTGACAAGGTCTCAGAATGCCCTCCAGTTGCTCTGGTTTCTATTTTCCAAGGTTCTCAGTTATATGTCACACCAGATTCATCACTTTAGACTTGGGCAGCTTTGTAGAGTTCATTTTTCCAAAGTCATACCCACTACAGAAATTCTCTTTATTACAACCCCAGAGATAATCTGTCTTACAGTTTCTGCTTGAACCACATTTGGTGTCAGGTAACTTGGTGGCTTTTATGGAAGTTCAGTGTAATTTGAAATACAATGCATGGGCAGAAAGAACTTCTAACTTCCACTCATTGATCTTAGAACCATCCCATCTGCAGCAGGACATGCAATATGCTCTATGCTTGTCTCTAGAAAGTCATCTTCGATTTCATGTACCTCTGAATCACATATTTAAAACTAATGTGCAGTTAAGATGAAAATTCACAGTTGTGTTCCACTTGATTTGCACAATCATGCTCCCACTCTGTGCTTTATACCATAGCCCATGTGTGTACATGTGTATTGCAAACTGGTGTGCTTGTGTATGTTTTTGTCTTTGTGTGTATTTGTGTGTGTATCTTTTTTTTTCTGTTTGTGCTCATGTATGTCTGTGTTTGTTTGTGATGGCATGTTTGCAGACCTGCTGTAAGCTAGAAATAGTCTGTAAATACTGTTTTATTTCCCACTCACAGTTAAGAAAGATGGCAGAATTCCCCACTGTTGTATTATGAGCAGAGACCTATTACCTGCACTTTGACAAGTAAGCAAACTGAGTCACAGATTACAAGTCGTTTATGGAGCTGAGATTGACCCAGGAAACCCAACCATTGTCATCTTAATCTTGCATCTATGCTGTGACCTAAGTAACAGTAACATTATCTAAGCAGATATGGATTTCTTTTTTCTTATATAACAAATAATGTTTCAGTTACATGGAGTTTACAGACTCACAAGACACAGCATGTTGGAAGAAGGGATTGGTGACTAAATTTGACTGGAAAACTAAGTTGTCTAGTTTCTCCCAATTCATTCATTCAACGCTCCTGTACTTACCCACTGACTGATTAGTCTAGCACAAACCTTTATGAATTTTCCTTCATAATATTGGAATCCAAACTTACCTGGCAACATGGTTCAGTGAATAGTAGCATATACTACCCTTGCAGAGGCCAAAATGCTATTCCTAGCACCCAAGCCAGCTGACCCACAACTACATGAAACTTCAGCTCCAGTGAATCTGCACCTATGGCCTCCTCAGGCACAACTCTCACATGCACATGACCCCACACAGTCACGCATATATACACATGACTTAAAATAACAAAATCTTCTTAAAATTATATGTTTAATTCCATAATTTTCTTTCATAAATTTTATAGGTTCACAGTTCAAAGTTTTGTGATTAGCAGAGATAGTAGAAAACCTACAAATTATGTTGTTAAGATCTATTTTGTGTATTGTTTATTTATATGTGTGCCACTGTGTGCTTGTCTGTCTGTGTGGGTACGAGCACATGGGTGCATTGTCTGCAGAGGCCAGAAAAGAGTAACAGATCCGGTGGGAACTAGAGTTACTAGCAGTGATGAACCATCTACTGAGGGTACTGGAGCTGACCTCAGACCCTCTGCAAGAGTAACAAGTATTATTACCCACTGAGCCACCTCTCCCGATCCTCCACAAAGGTATTGAAAATGATTCACTTGTATCTTTTTTACTTATGACTAGGGAAACAATTTAAGTAGAAAGAAATCATGAACCTCATAAGACCACTTACAAAAAAATGTAGAAACTGAAAACACACATATGTACACATGTGAGATTTTATAAACGCCAGTGCCTTGAGAGGCCATAGGTACCCAGCAGTGTTGATGTGATGAAGAGTCCAGGTTAGATTTCCTATGCCAGCAGAGGACGAGCTGATTTTGGTGTTGAGTGAAAACTTTTGACTTCGTGAGTAAGGGAGGAGAAGCTAGCATGATGACTCAGAGGGTTAAAGCCTTGCCCTCACCCCTGGGGACTTGAGTTCAAACCCCTGGGTTCTCTCCCCATGGAGGAAAAAGAAAGAAAGGAAGTAGACCCCTGCAGAGTTCTCTGCCCTCCACCCATTCAGGATGCCCTGTGTGTGCACATTTTATATCATTTACATACAAACACAGACAGACACACATAAAACAAGTGTAAAACGCTCATATGAAAGGGAATGCTTATCTGAGGGTGTCTCAGGTTGCCGAAGTGAGCATCTGGGGGTGGCTCAGCTGTGCGACAGTGAACATCTGGAGAATAGCTCAGCTGTGCCACAGTGAGCCTCTGGGGGTGGCTTAACTGTGCTAAACATCTGGATAATGGCTCAGCTGTGCTACAGTGAGCACCTGTTGGTGTCTCAGCTGTGCTGCAGTGAACATCTGGAGGGATTCAGCTAAGCTACAGGGAGCATCTGGAGGGATAGTTCAGCTGTGCTACAGGGGGCATCTGGAGGTGTGGCTCAGCTGTGTTACAGAGAGCATTTGGAAGGGTGACTCAGTTGTACTACAGTAAGCATCCAAAGGGCAGTCCAGCTGTGCTGTACTGAACATCTGTGGGTGGGGGTCGTGACTTAGCTGTGCTGCTCCTTCAGAACACCCTACTTAGATTCCCAGTACCCATGCTTACAACCCCTTGTAGTTCCTGCTGCAGGGGTCTTTCATCTTCTTCTTTCTCTGTGGGCACTGGGCTCAAAATGCATATGCATACCCACATATTATGTATATGCATTTTGAGTATATATACATAGACAATTAAAAATAAAATTAATGCTTACAGGACAGAATATACTTAAACCAGAATTCTTTTTCATTTCTAACACATATCCATGTTGTTTTCTTATAAGAAGAGAATACGATTCATTACTAAGATGTTTTGTTCTCTTTCCTGAGAGTCAGAAGAAGTTTTAAAAACAGTTCTCTCAGGTAGAGACCAATTTACTTATATCTTGGATGTAAAATATGACTCAAATAATAGATGACTTTATAAGTAAGTTGTTTTTTATCATTTTTTTCTGCAGCTGTCCCACTTTCTTTCCTATTTCTTGACTATTAAATTCAAATTAATATGCAATTTTAAAGCACTTAACACAGGTACAAGAAGGTTGGGTGTATTAAAGACCATAAGATACACCCTCTGCTTGTAGATCATTTTTTGTAAAGAATTTGATATGAAGAAATGATTAGTACTTTTGTAACTTTACTCATTTTCTGCTCCATAAACTGCCTTTGCTATTACTATTATTCTTAACTTCTCATGAATGCCTCCATCTCTCTTTAGCACTACTTTATAAGCCTACACAACCAATTTATCTAAACTCTTCTAAAACTATTAACTTAGAAGTCTCCAAGGGATTTCAGGAGAAGAAAGGAATGGAAATTAGTATCTTTCAATTTGCAATGTACCTTTCCTCTCAATAAAAATGCAAGCAGGTTCCAGATTGCATGTTTCTCAAATGACTTCAAAGTGCAAATATCAAAGATTTACTTGTGGTGAGGACAACGAAATTAAGCTTTGGGTTAGTCACCTGCATTGCTGTAACAAAGGACATGGCTTAAGAAGCTCCAGCGAGAGTGGATCTGTGTTTGCTCTCTGCTTGGCCAATTGGCTTCACTGCATTTAGGCCTGTAATGATACAGAAGCATCATGGCAGATGGACACTGTAAAAGAAAGATGCCCATCTCAAGGCAGCAGAGATGTAGAAAGGAATGGGAAGGAAGGGTCTATGGACAAATTGAAACACACATAAACATACAGTCAGTGACTGACTTCCTTCAACCCAAACCTGACTCCTAATAGCTCCCTCATCCATGTATCAACCTATGTTTGGGCTTATCCTATTTTGCCCCAACTACCTCTTAATATTGCCATGATCTGTGATCAAGTTCTAAACATCTCAGCCCTGGGACCATGCAATGTTCAATCCATAATGAGCAAAATTCAAATGCTATAGCAAAAGTCCTGATTGCTGTGGGTTCATTTGAGTCTTTGTGAAAACTGAAATCTTTGACAAAAAAGAGAAAATAGAATTCATAATTTAATAAGATGGTAAACTGAAGATGTTGCTATAATTTAACATAAATGGTATATATGTGTGACAGGAAGTTCTAACTATAGTGTTACAGGCTGTTGGACAGAGGGGACCTTTAAATTAGGAAGAGCTGGGGCTGGAGAGATGGTGCCATTGTTTAAAAATATACTGTTGTTTCAGATAACCAGAGTTCAATTCCCAGCAACCACTTTGGACTTTGGGCTGTTCACAACATTCTGTAAATCAAACTCCAAGTGATCTCAACTGGATTACATAGGTACTGCACTCAGTAGTCTCTCTCTCTCTCTCTCTCTCTCTCTCTCTCTCTCTCTCTCTCTCTCTCTCTCTTCCACCTCCTCACACACATTTAAAAATAAAAGACCAATCTTTGGGAAAAAGAGCTTATTCTCAGTAATTTGGAGAATTTAGCATTAATAATGACAAAACAATATTATATCATGGGATTTTAAGATTTTAGAAACACATAGAGACAGATGCCACCATGTAAAGTATTTTGCAAGAACATCCGGCATAAGTGGTCATACAGTCTCCATGGAGCTTGCTCCCTACATTTTACCTACTCTGAGGATTTGTACTCAACACGTGAAGGACTTGAAACTGTAAAATTTGATTTCTCTCCAGCACTAGGGGAAAACTTTGCATAAATCTTCATAAAAGACACCCATAACATAAAGCTGAGCTTAGTTTATGAGTTAATCATTATTGTTTACTGTTTGCGAAACAACCCTGAAATTTAGTTCAAAACAAAATAAACAATATTGCCTCATTAACAAATTTGGCAGGGCTATAGTGACAGTAATCACATTTTATTCTATTTTCATATTCAGGACTTCAAAGCAACTTAAAAATATTCATTCACCAAGCAGGTAGTAGCATGCCAACAAGGAACTGCATCAACCCCATCATGCATAATTTTGTGAGCATTATCAGACTTTAGAGGGCAGACTTTAGGTTTAACTTCAGGAAATGCACACTCACAAAGAGGCATACCAGATGAGATCAATGAAAGCTCTCTTAAAAATAAATGGGTTTTTCAATAAAATGGGAGAAAAAAACCTTGCAGTTTGACTTGCTATTTGGAGCCAAGGTGCTGTGGTTAGTTGTTAATGAATAACATTATTTAAGGAACTTTCCAGAGGCTAAAGTTAGAACTTTCTCTAAGAACAATTATGTCAAATAACAGGGTGGTATATAAATGTGCCAATTTTGTTTCCCAACTTATTTACAAAGGAGCATTTACATACATAAATAAAAAGACACCTTCATGAAAACACAACGGATCAATAACAACAACAAAAGAGATGTGACAGCTTAAGGGGTTAGCAAGGAAGGAACTGAATCATAAGAGTCGGAGGGGATCAACAGAGGTTAGCCTGCGACTGTGACCTAAAACTTCATGCCCAAGAATAAAGATGCCACATTGGGGCTGGCACAGGAGTCCAGGGTAAGGAGTGTGTGCCGTTTTTACAGAGTACCAGCGTTCTCTTTCAGAACCTTCTTCAAGTGGTTCACAATTAGCTGTAAACTCAGTTGCATGGGGCCCAAAACTTGCTTACACAGTCATACACAGAGAGATATAAATAATATGAATAAGAAACTTTGTAAAAATACCATCATTAACCATTATATAAATAGTATATCATAAAGATATATATTGTTATATATTTTTAATAATCAACCTATTATATATAATATATGCTAATAAAACTTACATTGATATTAATTACATAGAAAAAAATCAATTTCAAAGCCATGTACAAAGGTCCTGTAGAATCATATCATTCTATGGAAAAAAAGCCATTTTCATTGATGAGAAATGCCAAGAAGCATGTTGTCCTGAGAAAGATATAAACAAAGACCCCGCTGGAACAGGACCACAGTCTGGCAGCTGTCTAAAAGTCAGCCTGCTTGTGACTGTAATTCTGGGCATTGCATTTTGAGGAGAGTTTTATTTAATTATGGCTTTAAATTAGATCACTGAGGTTTGCAATGGAGCTAATCTCACCTGTACAGTCAGTGGAGAGTCTGTCCGTGTCCATTTATACTAATAAAAATAAAGATCCCTGGGAGTCATTTATTTTTAATTTATTTTACTTCAAAATTAAGCCAGAAATGTCAGTACAGACCAAGAGGAGTGGCCTATGGTGTCCTGTATATTAAAGTCACACCTGATTTACATAGTGGCACTGGTTTGTGTTAAATGTGAGAACATGTTCAGTATCTAGTAGATACCTTGCTATGTTACATCTGCATTTCAACTCCAAAGAGTCTTTTTATACATCTACTCATATTAAATCTGCTTTGAGTGAATGAGGCAAACCCTACACACTCACACATGTGCGCGCACGCACACACACACACAATACATACATATACCTATCAACTCATAGGTTTAGTGGATAAGGGAAATTGAGAATGCTTGAACACTAGTCAGATAGCAGAGGTAAGGACCAGAAAAGAATTTCCATGTAGAAAACAGTATGCTGTGTCATTGGATATAACTGTTACTTTTCTGGTAGTGACAGTTTGTCGTGGGAGCGTTCTTTCTCAGGGAAATGCAAATAGGTGTTGGAGATTTTAACAGTCTGTAGGACACACGGTGAGCACAAATTTGGCTTAGTTTGTGCAGTGATAGAGCAAAGATATGTGGCCTATTCTTTTGCCAACAACAAACTTATGATTCTGTGTGCCCATAGATATAGTTATTCTGAAAATTTTATTTACTGTTTATTTTTCCTGTGGGGGTGGCAAGAGAATGAAGCTTAGCTACTTTCTCCATCGATTGTCGCCGTATTTACTGAGGCAAGCTTTCTTGCTGAACCCAGAATTTACCAGTTTGGCTATTATATCTAGCCTCATATCCTGTCCTGGAGATTACCTGGAAATTGCCTCTTTCATTCCGGGATTATGGCCAGGTCACCATGCCTGTTTAGTTTGTATGTAGGTGCTAGTATTCAAACTGTGGTCCTCCTGCTTGAGTGTCAAGAATTTTATCCCCTGAGTCATCTTCCCAGCCCTTACCATCTTTCTAAATAAAACACTTGATGACATTTGTAACTAATATTTAATAAAATAAATAATAAAATAAATGTCTAAATAAAACAAAAATAACAAGTTTAAAAATCACAAACCAGGCTCTAGAGAGATGTTTTAGTATTTAATATTTCAAACTGCTCTTGCAGAGGACACAATTTTGGTTCCATCACCCACATCCAGGGGCTCCTAACCACCTGTAACTCTAGGGAATCTAGCAGTTTGCTGTCGTAGTATCTGCATCTATATGCGAATATGTATGCTCAGAAAGGCACACACATATGCATAATTAATTTTTTTTAGAAACTCAAGCCAAACAAACTAAGCGGCAATAAAAAACCCTAAACTTATTCAGGACAGCCAAAAGAGCACCACCACTCTATTTCATTTCTCTGCTATGCAATCAGGAGGAAAACAAGGAGATCCAGTTTTTCTGTGTATGGATAAATAAAAGAGTTCTCCTCTTAGTAAATAAATGGGCCGCAGTCCTGAATAATTCTAAGATGATCAAATCTATGTGCATAGGATCTGGATGAGAAGAAAAGAAAACCCCCTTCCTTCACAAAGAGTAGGAAAAAAGAATGCATACATTGAAAATGTCAAATGTTAAACAGCACTCACTCTACATTACTGGAACGTTTGTGAATGTCTTAGTTACTTTTCTGTTGCCATAGTAAAATGCACTGACAAAGGCAGCTTAAGGGAAAAGGAGTTTATCTTGCCTCACAGTTCCAGAGGGTAGCATCCAATGGCAGAGCAAGCTTGTACTCCCCTCACTTATGCTTTATAATTTCTAAATTTCTCTCATCAACTTAACCTATGAGTTTAAAGATAAGTGGATAGATATGTGAAAAAAAAAAAACAATGAGCAATTTGTCTGAGTGGCTCAAAACAGATCCAGTGTGAGTAGATATACAGAAGGGGTAGGATTTGGGGGAATGGAATTTAGGTGCAGTGTGTGGAAGTTGCCGCTGTATTCTGACCAAACAGCCTTGTTTGTTAGGGTTAACACAGCTGAATTGTAGGCCGTATTCACCGAACCAGGAATGGCACACTGAGAATATAAGAATCTCAATAGTGTGTACTTACTCACTCCACTCAGACTGCTGACTCTAGGACTCATGATTTTCAGTGCAAATTAGAAAGGGAGATATCATCAAAGGTTAACATATGTGATGGTTTGTGGTAATTGTCAACCTGACAGAATTCAGATTCACTTGGAAAACACGCCTCTGAACTTGACTGTGGGGAATTAATTAATAAGAAAAGATGCCTCTTGACTATGGGAAGAGCATTCCCTAGTCTTAGCATCCTGGAGGGTATAAAATGGAGAAGTGAGCTGAGCACTAGCAGGAATTCGTAGTTCTCTGCTTCCTGACTGCAGGTGAGATGTGACTAGCTGTTATATGCTCTTGCTGCTGGGCCTATCGTTCCATCTGGAGTATAACCTGGACAAAAGCAGACCCGTTCTCCCTTAGGTGGCTTTTCCTAAGTTATTTTATCACGGCAACAGACAAAGTAACTAAGACAAGTCCTTCAGCAGCTGTGACACCTTCAGTCCCACTGAGCTAGGAGTTAGTGGACAGGAATGAGCCCTGTAGATGATTGCCATTAAATTCTCGCTTTGGTCATCACTTTGGCTCATTTTCTAGGCCTTTTTTTCTGTAGCAGTGGCAAAAATCTTTTTGTATTAACTGGATTTAATATAGGGCTCTTCTGAGAGGAAAATTTTTGGGGGGAATAAGATATAAATATATATTTACATTGTTTATGCTTCTAATGCAAAGCAAATAATGTAGGATGTGCAAAGAGCCAGCCTGATCCTATCTAGCCCACCGAAGTCTCATCAGCTGACAAATGTGTCTACCAATTTGGTGGAGTAATGGGAATCGCTGGGACCACAGATCCCTAGTATCCTGTTAGAGAGTTAGGATTCTACATAGGCTGTTTGAATATGGTAAAATCAACACAGAATAAAAAATGTAAAACTAATGTATTGAGAATATCCAAGCTAAGAAAGTAATTGCCTTACAAACATGAAGTTTAGAGTTTGATTCCCTAAACTCAGGTTCTGGAAATGCCAGACATGGTGGTTCACACTTACATTCCCAGCACTGAGGTCGATCACTGGCAATAACTGGACAGTCAACCTAGATTACCCGGTTATTTCCAAGCAAATGAAAGACCTTGTCTTGAAAGAAAAGGGTTGTGGAGACAACTTCTGAGGAAAACTTGCTGAGTTTGTCTTCTGACACACGTGCACGCATGTACAGATGCATATCTATCTTCACCAATACACACATGGACGTTCACATATATTGCATTAGTTTTCTTCCTGGTGGTGTGATAAAACAATGACCCAAAGTGACTTAGGGAGAGGAAAGAGGTTATTTAGCTCATATCTTATAGTCCATCATGGGCAGAAGCCAAGGCAGGAAGCCAAGGGACCTCCAGGCAAGGACTGAAGCAGACCACTGAGCAATTCTGTTTACTTCCTTACTTTCTCTGGCTTGCTTAGCTGTTCGTGTTCAGTCCAGGTTCACCTACCCATGCATTGTTTGTCTCCAAGTGGACTGGACCGTTTACACAAAGAAGTAATTAAGAAAATGCCCTACAGGCATGCCCACAGGCCAATCCAATGGAGGCAATTTCTAAATTAAGTGTCTCACTGCCCAGGTGTCTCAAGTTGAGAGCTGAAGCTAAGGCACAAATAAATATACACATCTACACAATGCACAGGAAATAAAACTAAAATGAAATCTATTCCTTTTTATAGGTTTTAAGCCTTTGTGTGTGTACAATTGTTCCCAGTGGGAAGAATTAGAATTACTGGAGATATTTATTTTCCTTTTTACAGCTTTTATAACCCTAGCATCATTTCAGCTTTTTTTCTAATTGCATTATAAAATACAAATGAGTTATTAAAGTGCCTTGGCTCCTTTGTCCTGTAAAGATATTAATGTTATCCTACAAGTTCAATGAATAAGAATCCTTAGAGGAGCTGTCTCATGTAGCCCAGTGCCCCTTTCGAAAGAAAGAGATTAGAAGTGTTTGTTGATGCTTCAGTTAGTTTCTCATACAGCACGGTCCCCTTGACATGGAGATGTTGTCAGTGCTTAAGATTTTGATATGACTGTGTAGATTTTTTTTAAAAAGGAGAAGAAGAAGAAGAAGAGGAGGAGGAGGAGGAAGAAGAGGAGGAGGAAGAGGAAGAGGAAGAAGAGGAAGAAGAGGAAGAAGAAGCAGCAGCAGCTACGGCTGCAAGCTCCTCTCTTCGATGTGGAGCCCATGGCTCCTGTAAGGATAAAGACAAAGAGTGCTGACAAATGACTGTGACCCATGACTACTCAAGAGTTCAGGTCAAGGCTAGAACCAAAAGAATAAATATCCCCTGCACATGGCTGCCTTTTCAACCTTGTGTTTTGTACATGCTCACTCAACATTCGGTAATAATAATAAGAAACTTGACTTCCCATTAGAAAATCTCTATAAAACGAAGGGTTTATCACACACATTAAATGAAGTACAGTCATCAACTTGAGTCTTCCTTCATTTTTTTTTAATTTTTATTGAGCTCTACACTTTTCTCTGCTCCTTTCCCTGCCTCTCCCCTCCCCTTCAGCCCTCCCCCAAGGTCCCCATGTTCCCCAATTTACTCAGGAGATCTTGTCTTTTTCTACTTCCCATGTAGATTAGATCTAGATATGTCTAACTTAGTGTCCTCATTGTTGTCTAGGTTCTCTGGGACTGTGATTTCTAGGCTGTTTTCTTATTTTTAAAATCCAGAAATGAGTGAGTACATGTGATAATTGTCTTTCTGTGTCTGAGTTGTCTCTCTTAAAATGTTGTTCTCTAGTTCCATCCTTTTTCCTGCAAAATTCAAGATGTCGTTATTTTTTTCTGCTGTGTAGTACTCCATTGTGAAATGTACCACATTTTTCTTATTTATTCTTCAGTTGAGGGGCATTTAGGTTGTTTCCAGGTTCTGGCTATGACAAGCAAAGCTGCTATGAACATAGTTGAGAACATGTCCTTGTGGTACATCCTTTAGATATGTACGCAAAAGTGCTATTATTGGATCTTGAGGAAGATTGTTTCGTAATTTTCTGAGAAATCGCCACACTGACATCCAAAGGGGCTGTACCAGCTTGCATTCCCATTGGCAATGCAGAAATGTTCCTTCTACCCCACAACCTCTCCAGCATAAGTTGTCATCAGTGTTTTTGATCTTTTTTGTCATTAGCACATAACTTGACAGTGTTTATTTCCTGACTTCTAAATGATCACCTGACACATAAATCCTTTATTAAAAAGTGAAGGAAGGGGCTAAAGAAATGAATGGATCAGTGGTTAAAAGTGCTTGCTTTTCTTCAACAGGACATTGGTTTGGTGCCCACATGTAACTCTAGCTTCAGGGACCTGTATCTTCAGCATTTATAGGGACCTGCACTCATGTGGCAGATATACACACAGATGCATACATGTACTGATAAGTAAAAACAAATCTTTAAAAATATCTATTTTTAGAACTACACTTTTAAGTGTAGGTGGACCTGTGCATGTAGGAGTTGGTATACCAAAGCATATGTACCGAGGGCAGTAGGCAATTTGGCAGAGTCAGTTCTTTCCACCATGCGTATGTGTCCCAGGTATTGAACTCAGGTCATCAGACTTGTCAGCAAGCACCTTTACTCTCTGCCCTGTTTTGAATAAGAATGACCCCCATAGGCTCCTATACTTGAATACATAGTCCCCAGTTAGTGGAACTATTCAGGAAGGATCATGGGTGTGGCCTTGTTGGAGGAGATGTGCCACTGTAGGTGGGTTTTCTCTTTACCTCCTATTTGTGGATAAGAATGTAAACTTGCAGCTTCCAAGTCACGCATCAAGATGGACATAACTCACCCTCTGAAACTGTAAGACCCTATAAGCCATTCTATAAGCTGCCTTGGTCATGGTGTTTTGCCACAGCAATAGAAAAGTAAGTAAAGACATTCACTGAACTTTCTCATTAGCCTCTAATTCTCCCATCAAAAGTGTATTTTCTGTGAACATCTACATAATTTTAACAGTAGAGTTGTTTTGAAGCTCATCTGAAATTGGTAAAACTATTTTACCTCCAGGTTAAGCTGCACACCTGAGGAAAAGGCAGTCATCTTGATTATCACTTTTTTTTTATTCAACCATAACACTAGTGGCAATTCCTTCTTTTATGAGTTCCATCTAATACTTTATTATATAAAGATTTGAATCTCAAGCTGTCATTGAACTTTACATATTTTTATGAATATCATGGTACAGAAAATCCCATAATAATGCCTGGAAGATAGATTAATGCAATGTAAAATCTATGTACATAGCAATTTATATTTGAGAAAACTATCAAAATCTATGGGTTTGAATCTCTTTGATGTCTGACATGGATTACAAGGTATTTACCTATTGAACTTATTGGCTTGATATATGCATTAAATCTTGGTTCCCAACTGTCATTTAAATTATTTTTCAAAGATTTTAGTTTTACAAATCATCAAAAATCTATTACGCATTGTATATTCATGTAAAAATATAACTATAAATTATACAGATGCATCTTATGCTATACATAAATTATATATTTGCATGTGAACATCTATTTTTAAAAATGTTTACTTTATTTTTAATTATGCGTGTCTGTCTTTTGTCTTTATGTGGATATGTACACATGAGTGCAGGTGTTATGGAAGCCAGAAGAGGGCATCAGATTCTTTGGAGGTGGGGTTACAGGTGATTGTGAGTTGCCCATCATGGGTGCAGGGAACTGAACACTGATCTTCTGCAAGAGAGGTTAGCACTCTTAAACGTCAAGCCCTATCTACAACCCAGTAAAGACCTATTTTGTAGATATATTCTATGTGTAGGGATATGACATCTATGCTATAGATGTCAGATTTATCTTTTATAGGAATCTTTGTGTGTATTTTCCCACCCTTTTCATACAGGGCTAGTTCTGTCAATGTGATCAAATACTTTGCCCAACAAAGAGAAACAAAGCCTCCAGGACTGTTCAGCTGCATGAAACACTGAGCCATCTTAACGAATGCTTATCATTAGTTTGTTTCTCTGTCTGCCCTCCTCATTTGCTTTCCTCCTGTGTGATTGTTAGTATTAATGGTATACTTGACAGAATCTAGAATGGCCGTGGTGATGGGCTTTGGGGCATGGCTCTGGGGATTATCTTGTTTATATTAATTGACATGGAAAGACACATCTTAACTGTGGGTGGGAACTCTCCCTGGGAGAGAGATGCTGGGCTGTGGAAACTGGAGACAGTGAGAACGCTAGCATGTGTTCATTTTTCGTTGTCTCCTTGTCATGGATGAGATGTAACCAGCTGCTCAATGCCCCTCTTTTGATTGCCCCGTGGCCATGGGCTGTATGTTGAACAGTAAGCTAAAGGAAGCCCTTCCTCATTTGAACTGCTCTTGCCCCAAGAGTGTTTCATCATAGCAACAGGAAAAGAAACTAAGACCCACCCATCCACTTGGGCATTCTAGGATTTGATGAGTTCCCTACCATAGGACTGCCTTGGTGTGGATGATTTGATTGTGCTGCGCTTATCCATCCTCGTTGTTTCTGATTTTCTCTCACTTCTTTTCATCTTTTCTATCTGTGATATCTTCCCCAAACTCCTTTTATAGGGCTTCCACAGACTCTCCTTTCCTTGGGCAGAAATTCTGAATAGTTTTGTTTAGACTTTTGATTTCCTCAGTCATAACTATTGTCTCTAAAAACTTGGGGTATTGAGGCTTCAAGTTTAAGGGAACTTATTTTATAAATTACAACAAAACAAGTTAGTTAAAAGTGATTAGTGTCTTGGTGCAAATAAAAAGTTAATATTATTCAAGAGAGATTTATGAGGGGAAAATAAAGATGTTATCATAAAAGTACTGCCTTTGTAATTATGTCCTATTAGACTAGGATCATCATTTCTAGTCCACTTTTTGGGTATAAATATGCATATATATTGCTTCATAATTTTGTAACCATTAGATTAGTTGTGAACTGTTTATAAGTAAAGTTAGTTTATCCTTTTCTTATTTTTATTTATTTTTTATTACATTGATTGGTTGACTTTGTGTGTCACTGCGTTATGTATGTCTGTGAGTGTGTACACTAAAGTGGGTATGAGGTTAGAGGGCAACTTGTTGGAATTGATTCTCTGCTTATATGTGTTTTTCTAGAGGTCAAATTTGGGTTGTCAAACTCGGCAGTCAATGCTTTTACCTGATGTCCCATCTCTGACCAAAACTAGTTCTTAAGTTGAGTAAAACAACTAGAGTTTTAAAGGTTCTGATCTCTTCCAATGCCTTTTTCAGTGTGGTACCTGTTTCTCATCTGTGATTCATCTGTGACGATTTTTTTCCCTTTACCAGCTTGGTGAGATACAGTTTAGAATGACCTGGAAACCAAGCCTACTCTTGGCATGCTTGTGAGGTCTTAGGTTGATTAGGTTAGTTGAGATGGAAAGGCCTGCCATATAAAAGCATTATCATTCTTATTCATTTTGTTCTCCTCATTCTTGTTGTCTTCTATAAAGTTTATGTGATTCCAGTGCCTTGACTTCCCATGATAGGCTGTGTCCTTGAATCATGGTCTACTGAAGTAACCTGTTCACCCCTGAGTTGTTTGTGTCGTGGTGTTTTATCACAGTAACAGGAAAAGCATCTAAGAGCATCTGGAAAGGGTGATGAGGGCATCTGCCTTAGACTTAGAGAATCCCAGCTGCAGAAGGGAGGGGCAACTACAAAGGCGACTTCTTTCCCTGTCTTCCCAGTTGTAGAACAACACACATGCAAGCCCGAGAAATGGGCTTGTGAATGCCAGTTTCGTCGTCAGCCTCAAGCCTACATGTTATCTGCGCTCATATTTTCCATGATATTTGTGACCCATATTTTTCATGTAGAAAATGAGAATCTCGATGGTCACCTACATATTAAAGGTCCTCAGTGGCCGTGCTTTCCATCAGTGACATTCTTTTCTTCTCTTTGCAAGCAGAGCTTCTTAACAACGAATAGAACCCGCCAAATATGTTGACTGAGCCAGTTCTAAAACTTCCACTGAGTCGTTAACAAACACAAATGAAGTAGGTCATTAGCCTGTGGAAGATAAAAGAAAAGAAGATGCATCTAATAGAGATATTGACACAAAGTGACAGATCGCAAAAGAAATGTTCTTAAGTCTGTTTAATGATTAACATGAAAGGAAATTTTGCTTTGAAAACCCAGTCTAGTAACTATAGTTAACAGTAAAAAAAAAAAAAAAAAAAAAAAAAAGGAAAGAAAAAGGAAAAAAACTGATGATCAAAGCATTTCTAGTTAGTATAAAGGATTTAAAGTTTAAATTAGTTTGTAGACAGAACTTTATTTTGAGACTGATTGAAGTTTAGACTAAGGCCTTCATGATTGAATTCAAAGCACATCCAGCTTCTGACTGGGAAAGTTAGTTGTTTTTATACACTGAAGCATTTCCTGGTGTAGTGGTTGGCTTCCTCTATGTAAATTCACACAGGAATTCCGTGTTTTTCTGCTCAAGTCTTCTAGTACAGGAGCCTTCATAGGATGATTGCCCCAGATAACTTAACCCAGCTCCCCCTTTTCCTATATATGTCTTATCACTTACTCTACCTCAAGAAGACCAATTTCTGGGAATATATCATGCCCTCTGTTACTTTTTGAATCATCTCATCCTCCAAATCACATGTTAAAGCCAGAGCTAGCAGAAATGGTATGTCCACTATTTTAAAATTGGAGAGAGGTGGAGCTGGTGCGGGAGAATTGTCTATATTTTGTCAATCATGTTTTAAATAAATGCTGATTGGCCAGGCAGGAAATATAGGCAGGAAAACCACTCAGGAAGTAGAAATGATGCAATGAGAACAGGAGAATTCTGGGAAGGAGGAAGCTGATTCCTCCCAGTCCTGCGCAGACCACCAACAAAGCAGTATGTGTGTGATCTGCCAGCTGAAAAGGGTACCAAGCCATATGGCAAAAATAGATCAGAAAAATGGGTTAATATAAGTCATAAGAGATAATAAGAAGCCTGACCTAATGGGCCAATCAGTTTTATAACTTATGGAGATCTCTGTGTGAGTTTCTTTGGGGCTAAACAGCTGTGGGGAACTGGGCAGGACAGAAACCCCACCAAGCAAGCACCTTATGTTACATGGAGCCAGCATCTAGATCAGCTGCATCCAAGAAGAAAATGAGTGACAAACTGCCAATATAGGCAATACTGTCCTTAAAATTTCCTGCTTCATAAAAAAAGTCTGCTGGATACTATGAGCCTGTAGGACAAATATGAATGCCCCAATGGTACAGAAGAACTTTGGGTGACTGTCAAAGCAGCAAGATATCTCTGTCAATTCTAGAGTTTTGGAAGTTGCTAACAATGCACTTCCTGTTAACTTAGGTAATATTATATCCTTCTGGAGTCTTTGATTGAGTTGAAAAAAGATAGTTATTATTATAGTTTTCCTTAGTTATAATAAAAGGTAAAGTAGATACAAATTTTGTAGCTGTGATTCTTCTTTGATACCTGTTTTGTTATATATAATTTTACTATATTAAAGTTAAAGCCTTCCTTTTTATTTAAACAGAAAAGGGGAAGTGATGTGGGAGTTCCCTCTGTGTGCTGTGATTACCACTTATGAATAAAGAAATTGCTTTGGCCTGTTGAACTTAGGGCAGAACTTAGTAGGCAGGGAGGACTGGAATGCGTGCTGGGAGGAAGAAGGGCAGAGTCAGGGGATGCCATGGATTTGTCACAGAGATAGACGTGCTGAAACTTTAATGGTAGGCCATGGCCTCGTGATGATGCACCCATTAACAGAAATGGGTTAAATTAAGATGTAAGAGTTAGCCAATAAGAAGCTAGAGCTAATGGGACAAGCAGAGATTTAATTATGACAGTTTCTGTGTGATTATTTCGGTTCTGGGCGGCCAGGACAAACAAGTAGTCTCCTTCTACAAGCAGCTTAAGTAGTGACTGTCTTTGGAGATACAGACTTCAAAGAGATAAAATGAGGCTATAGAGTGGCACCTAATGTTATGTGGTTGGTGACCATTTCAGATAAGGAAATGAACAATGTAAACACATACAAAGAAGAAAGAACACATAGATTCCCTAGAGTGATGTCTGCCTGCACAGCCTACAGCCCAAGGTTGGAAGAAGCAAACAAGGTTTAGAAGAAACAAATACCTGTGTCTTGAGCTTTTAGCTTCCAGAATTACCAGAAAATACACGTCTGTTTTATAAAGTAGCCAGTTAGTGGTATTTGCTGACATAGCCTTAGTGAAGCATTTGCATGGATGCTAGAGGTCTTTAGAGCCCTTTTATATGCTATCTTTCTGTTTCTTCAATGGCTAAAGAAGAATCCACAGGCTTGGTTCTGTAGGACTCGAAGCAGTTTCTGAAAGCATACATATCATTTTTATAGATATTGCTAATACCATGAAACTGTGACTTGACTGCAGAAAAGCTTTGACGTGAATGTCTCATCATCGTCTTTACTGTAATAATGGAGTTTGCGCTTGAACTTGTAAAGCAAAATCTTTTGAAAACTGTCTATATGATAATGAAAGCAGTTAATTTTGTAAGACAATTTTATAGAATCATTCTTTTATCCTCTAGTGTAACGTTTGATTTTTTTAGACAAGCACAAAGAGAATCACTTTCTTAGGGAAAGAAAACATTTTGAAACTGTCTCTAACTCTTCAATACCACTTTTAAATTAATGAATAAATTTAGCATGATGGCACAACTGGAAATTTCACAAATGACAGTCAGAATTGTTACACATTTTATTATAAAATAATACTTTAATTAAAATATACTTTGTGAAATGGGTGATGGACACTATGTATATCTTTGCTTTATTTATTCCAAATTTCTCAAATTTCCCATTCATTCTCAATGTCCAAGTTGTATCCCTCTCTGGAGGTTTTGGATACAGATTTCAAGGCCTGTTGCACAGACATCTGTAGCAGTTGCTGTGGCATTAGGTATGGATTTAGAGATTAATAAGACATGCTTCTGTTGCTTAGAGAATTTACACTGTGGTGGAGAAACAAACATACTTTAATTCCAATTGTTATATGTCTCTGTAAAAAAAAAAAGACTGTGTGAAACTGGTATCAATGCCACATTAAAATAGAGGTATTTGGACTTTGGGCAGAAACCAAATTTCTAAGCAGTTTTGTATGCACCAACAAAAAGAGAAAATTTCCTACTCATGGAACAGGAGACTGTTGAAAACAGCAATGTGAACTTGAAAAAGACGAGAAGCAATATTGAAAAGAAAGTTGACAGGAACTGTTACATAGAATTAACATCTCCAAATGATTCTACCCTCAAAATCAAATAGCTGAATAAGGGGCTGGGGAGGTAACTCATTGTGTAAAATGACGACAATATAACCATGAGGACTTTTGTTTGGATTCTGAGAATCCATGTAAAACCAGGTGAGGTGATGCATGTATCTGTAATCCCAGCACTTCTATGATAAGATAGGTGGTAGAAACATGAGAATCCATAGAATTTCATGGGCCAGCTAACCTGGCATAGTCAGTGGTGGACATGAAGAAACACTATCTAAAGCAAGGCAGGAGGTGAGGCCTGATGCCTGGGATTGTACTCTGAACTCCATATTGCTTCATGATATCTGTGCAATCACATTCATACACCCAAACTAACATGCATATGTGAATATACCCACATCATGAACAAATATCAAAATTATGAATGCATGGATGAATGAATAAATAAATAGCAGATCCCTTAAAAAGAGAACAGTTTGAAATAGATTACATGCAAAGGGTTAAAGCTGTTTGAATTGTATCTGCAAATACAGAACATCCCCTCAAATACTCATGCCTGCATCTCAAAAGTTTTATAAAAATAGACTACAATTAGAGCAATTTAAATTATCACCCAGTTTTTTGCAGCTATAATTTGGATATTTATCAGCCTCATTCATTCCTAAAGCATGTATTTATGGCTTAGAACGTTTGCTATAACTAAGTGACAAGCGAAATCAGTTTCAGAACCAAATGAGGTTCTGCCCTGGATATTGACTTGGAAGTAATAGTATCTTCATTTCCTCTGTTTGTTGAGAATATTCAGTTCACTATGGACAAACACTTTGGGAAACACTGCTTGTGCTGAGAAATCATGAGTTCTGAGAAGTCATGTCTTGAGGACATTTGCTAAAAAGAGAAAATCAAAGTGGAATATTTTAAAGAGGCAGAGGGTAAAGAAAATCTTAATGACATCCCCGGGCATGAGAAAATGTGCATCCCAGTTGTCTCAATGGGAAATATCTGCAACGTGAACAAAGTGGCCAAAGGTTGTGCTCACTGAAATAGCAAGCTGAGCCAGCAATGGGTGAGGCAGTGAAAGTTTGAGACAATTCAGGAACTCGTTAAAGTGAGAATTTAAGAGAGAAGTCCTACAGTTATAAGTCATATAAAAGAGCATGTGACATGCACGTTTTGTCACTAGTACTTGATACATGATAGAAAGAGAACTCTGATCATTCCTACCCATCAGGGATATCCTCAGCTTGCTGTGTTTCGTAAGATGCTACAAATCCATACTACTGCGAAACACCAGGACAACTATGGCGGCTTCTCCTTGGAAGCTAAGCTCAACTGTGTAGAGAGATGACTTTAGAAAGAAGTACAGAGAGATTGTCTTCATTAATGTGAATGGAAAGTGAACTGAAGATGAAATACTCCGGTTCCTCATGTCAAGATATAGAGCAATCTGAATCCCTCGCGCCCGTCCTTTCCATCTTGGGCCCGGCAGAATGGCTCCCGCAAAGAAGGGTGGCGAGAAGAAGAAGGGCCGTTCTGCCGTCAACGAGGTGGTAACCCGAGAGTACACCATCAACATTCACAAGCGCATCCATGGCGTGGGCTTCAAGAAGCGTGCTCCTAGGGCACTGAAAGAAATCCGGAAATTTGCCATGAAGGAGATGGGGACTCCAGATGTACGGATTGATACCAGGCTCAATAAAGCCGTCTGGGCCAAAGGAATAAGGAATGTTCCATACCGTATCCGGGTACGTTTGTCCAGAAAACGTAATGAGGATGAGGACTCGCCAAACAAACTCTACACATTGGTAACTTATGTGCCTGTTACCACATTCAAAAATCTACAGACAGTCAATGTGGATGAGAACTAACCTGCTGAATCTCAAATAAAGTTGGAGAGTTGCCTTCAAAAAAAAAAAAAAGATATAGAGCAATCATGACCAACAGTACTTTTTATCAAAAATGTCCTAATCAGGGTCTTGGAAGATGGCTCAGTTGATAAGGTCTGTTCACACAAGCACAAGGACTTGAGTTCAGTCTTCATTATCTGAGCAAGCTAAGTAGGGAGGCCTGAGCTGGGAATCCCAATTCTGGGGGAACAAAAGACAAGAGGATTTCTGGAGCTTGCTGATCAACCAAGCTTGCCTACTTAGCAAGCTACAAGTCACTAAAGACCCTGGCTCAAAAACACAGGTTGAGTGTTACCTGAGGAACAACACACAAGATGACACTGGTCTTCACATCCACAGGAAAGCATTGTGCACACACAAATATTTTGCAAACAAGGTAAAGATGCTACTGACTAGGTGTTTTCTCTGTGTCTGGTTTCTCTGTCAGCTTTATGACTAAAAGGCAGGGAAAAAAATCCCAAAAGCAGCAGGTAGAAGCAAGGAAAATGGCAAAAACAGGTGACAGAATTGGCTGGTAAAGAAAGGCCTTTATTAGGAGAGAGTAAACACACACACACACACACACACACATACACACACACATGCATACACACACAGCAAAGCGTGCTGGAGAGAGAGATCAGCTGAAGAAAAATTAGGGACTCAAGATCAAGAGCATGAAATTTGGTCTTTCAACAAGGACTGGAGATTTTAATGGTCTTTGAGGGGTTTTCAAAAATTAATTTAGGACTGGCCAGTTTGCAAAAAGATAGGAAAGCTGACAGACCCACAGTTTTGGCATAAACATGTCCTGTTCCAGCCTCGTGTTTGTCTGGTTGTTCTATCTACTGCCCTACTGCCCAGAGGGAATGTCCACCAGACTGTTGTTTTAAGTTACCAGGCTTTTGTCTCAGTTAATGAGGACACAGAATAAGTTACTGTTTTGAGTATTTACTATCTTCATCACCTGTCTATGGTATCACTATCTGTCTGCCTATCAGAAACCTGTCTAATTACTTGTTACTAAAAGTCATAGCAAGGATTTCACACAACCTAGCTAAGGAGTGATTTTTCTGTACCTTGCTTCTCCCCAACAGTGTGTGTGTGTGTGTGTGTGTGTGTGTGTGTGTGTGTGTGTGTATGTGTGTGTGTGTGTGTGTTTGTACATATGTGAGAACCACACTTTATATTTGGAGCTCAGAGGACAGCTTATAGAAGTCTCTCCTTTCATTGTGTGGGTCCTGGGAATTGAACTCATATCTTCTATTCTGGTGGCAAGCACTATTACCTGCTAAACTGTCTCTGGCTCCTTACTAGACCTTATAATATACCTTTGCCCTGACAGATGATGAAATAAGTTTTTATTTATTAGTTCTATCAGAGTTTCATACAGCATATTTTAATCATTATTTGTACTTTCTTCAATCTTCCCAGAGCCACCTAACTTTATGTCCTTAAAAAAAAAAACAAAGAAAAGAAAAATCAAACCAATTTGTCCTCCCCAAATATTGGATGTGTGCTATTCTACTGGAGCATGGTTGACTTATCAGAACTACAGTCTCAGAAAAAGCTCTTTCCTGCTTCCAGCATATAGCAATTGTCAATAGTGCCTGAGCTAGGGGTAAAAATTTGTGCTCTGACCCTGATCCATGATGAAATTTTGTCTCTCTTGGGCTTGCATAACAGTCTTATGCATGCTGTTGCTGATTCTGTGAATGCACGTGGACATTTTCCCTGCTGCATCCTGAAAATACTCTTTCTTTGTAGTGAGCCCATTGTGTCTGCTCCCTCTTCTGAAATGATTGACAAGTCTTCAAAATATGGATTTGGAATATAGGTGACTCTTTTCGTACTGAACATTTTGCAGTATCTTATTCTCTGTACCTTGGGCAGTTTGGGGTTTCTGCATCAATCTACATCTCTTACAAATAGAAGCTTCCCAGACAACTGTTGAGAGATCCATTGATCTATGGATATAACAATAAGCCATTAGTAGTTGGTTTATTATAGGGTGCATCTAGCAGCAAAATAGTAGGTTTCCTGTAGGACCTGGGATCTCTCCAGCCATAGGTTCTACACTTGACAGTGGCACTAGACATATAGGCTTAATCTTGTGGAGTGACATTTAAATTTAATAAAAAAGTGGTTGTCTATTCCTATGATGTTTGGGCCACTATTGCATCAGTAGACAAGTCTTTCGAGGTCAGTCATTTTTGCAGCATTGGGTTTTCACAGCTGGGTATTAGTAATGAAGTCTTTTGTCTTCTGGAAGAATGTGTTACACCTTCAGAAATATGACAGTTGGCCAGTTGGGATGACACTATGAAATAGATTCTTAATTTTTTTGTTATGAGTGACTGAAAAAATATTGTATCAGAAGTACAATTGCAACATGGAAACAAGTAATATTATTTCAGTATCATATCAGTTGTGAAATGGTGATGTTGACTTCAGCAATTATTGGCAACCTGTGTTACTTACTATAGGTGTCTGCCTGCCTATGTGTCTGCATGCCTGAAGAAATAGCACATGCATTATAGTTGGAAGCTCTACCAGTTCTCCATGAGCTGGAACACCTGATTTCATTCAAACCTAGAAAAGGTTCACCAACCTCCAATATCTCCATGGACCAGAAGCTTTAGCTTAAAGTTCTCTTCAGACCCTTGCTATAATTAATATCTCTAACTTGTTGTGCTTATTCAAAGATTGTCTGCAGACACTGCCACTAATGTCTAAGTACTGTGTAGCACAGTTTGTACAAAGATAAACTTCCAAGAATTTTTCAGCTGTTGATGGAAATCACATCATGTATATCACAGTAATAAGATAAAATCTTAGATTGCGTGTCTGCCCACCATTCCTCTTTGCTGAAATAACATCCTTGCTTGGTGCAGCCAACAAACTTCATGAAGACTCAAGTGTATTTAATGAGGTAGTTATGTCTGAAAAACTGCTTGGTAATTGAAAATATTGTTAGAAAAAATGTATTTTAGGATCTAGAAAGACTGCTCAATGAATAAGATCATTTCTTGCTTTTCTGGAAGACCCTACTAGTTCTGTTCCCAGCACTCATGATTTGTGGCCCGCAATCAGCTATTCCTCTCACTCCACAGTATTTGCACCTTCTCACTTCTGTGAGCTCTGAACACACAGAACGACTACATATTCAACAGGAGTAACTCAAAATTGCATTTTATACATCTAATCTGCTGACCATCACAGCTTAGTGTGGTCTCACTCAAATGTGTGCAAAACACTGAAAGCAGCCTACAGTTGGGTAAAATCACCCAACACAAAACTTATTTTATAAAGAGATGTGGAAATTTTTATGCAATTGACTTAGTACTAATGACAATGGAAAACATTAGTAGCTTCTCAGTTGTTTAGCTCTGTGATCATCTGGCAGATGGGAATCTGAGCTCTGGAGTCTATGTCCGCATTGGGGAACGGCAATATGCTGCGTATTGCTAGGTCTGGAGAAAAATAAAACACAACACGGAAAGCACAGTTACTACTGAGTGTACATTTGACTACATATTAGTTAAAAATCAATCATGTGTTGGTTTAACCATTTCCTTGAGAAAGTTTCTTCAATTATGATCAGGGGATCAAACATTGAAACTCTTGGTCTTTAAGTTTGAATTAGGACTCGAGTGGTAGTTTAGCTGTTAAAATATTTACATTGCTATCACAGGGATTTAATCTCACTCCTAGAACCAAGTAAAAGAGATGGGAGGGTAGCTATTCTCTGTCCTGGGACTGGAGTAGAGGGAGGGAGAATCAGGCAGATTCTTGGTATTACAAAGCTAGAAGACACACATTAGTATGTTCTAGACTAGTGAGAGAGATTGTTTTAGTACATAACACTCTGGAAAGTGTCCTGAAGAGCTGTATCTGAATTTGACTTCTGCCTTCTAAGTCTACACATACACACATGCAATAGTACTTACATACACACAAAAGCACACATGCAGTTTTGGTCTACTGAGAACTGAAACCAAATCAGTTAAAAAAATAAATAAATGTAATTCAATCTCTTCTCATGTAAACAGACATAAAGAAGCCACTGAGTACTTTTTACTGAGAGAAAGAAATAAATGTCGCCCGTAACTTGCTGGAGCCAGTGAGTGCAGGAGCATTTGAGCTCAAGCTGGGGTCAGTGGGGCTCCTCAAGGGCTGGAGCAAGGCTTTCAGAAGGACTCTGTGACAAGGAGTCTGATGAGCTCTTCTCTGTCATATGTTAATCGCCTCCAGCAAGTTGCCTTCTGCTCACTTCAGATCCTGCCTGCTCCTTCCTTAGCCCCCTTCCTGCTTGAGCAAGTGTCCTTTCATAAACCCAGACCAGGATGGATGTGTGGGCACAGTGGAAGGAAAATTCCTACAACCGGAGTAACAGATGAGCAAACTCAGCTGAAGTTCTCACAGCCAGTGAGCGTGGGGTTAATTGAAAATTAGGATCCTTACACTGAATTGAGGAAATGATTAAACCAGCATCCACTGGACATAAACATTTTTTCTCCAGTGTATTCTAAGAATATCAATCAATACTCCATGGAAAGAAATGGTATATTATTAAAAAATTAGTATCATAGTTAACAAGTTTAAATATTTTATATTTTAGGTTCCTACTTGGATATCTTAGTGTTCTGAGAAACAAGGACTATGGAAATTCTCCAAATGCACATGTTCACTGAAATCTTTTCCTAGAAATGCCATCTCAGTACGATAAATGTTCCATGGAACATAGTTTATAAAATACATATTTATCATCACATTTATTGTACATGTTTATTAGTTAATCATAAATCTAAAATAATGAATCAGAAAACAATGTAGAACTCCAAAGGAGGAAGAACTTCTGTTCAGACTATAGCAGGTTTGGAAGACATGTTTAGACTTGGGCCTGAAAGACAGACAGATTTTGGATATTTGGAGATTAAAGGAATGAAGTTAAGTAAAGGCAAGTAACTAACACAATAGTCACAAAGAAAAGAATGTGAGAAGGCACAGAGAGGAACTTAGGTGTTCTGTAGATGAGAAAATGTCAGTAGAAGAATAGGAACATCAAAGAAGAAAAGTACTGTTTGTACTATGTGTGAAAAGTCATGACCTCCAGAAGTTTGGTCTCCACTCCATAGGCAGCGCTAACCTGCTCCAGGTGCTTTGAGGAAGCAGTAATAGACTCACATTCAGGAAGAATCTGTGGATGCCAGAGGTCATCCTTGGGTACCCTCCTCACACACCATCTCCCAGGTACTGTCCATCTTGATTTTGAGACATGTCTGTCATTGGCCTAAGACTCACCAAGTAGGCTGGTTGTCTTAAATAGCAAGGCCAGGGATCCTCTGGCCCAGCATTCAGATTATAAGAATGTACTATCATGACTACTTAAAAAAAACATACTTCCTGGGGAATAGAATTCAGTTTCTTGTGTTAGCAAGGTAAAAGTTTTCCTTACTTAGCCATCTTTCCTATTGAGTAGTAACATGAAGCTTCAATTTTATGTTATTGAAGTAGCATGCTCACAATTAAAATGATCTTGCATCATACTCCTAAGTAATTCATAGTTAATATTCCAGTTTAAATTATAAAAACAGAAACCACTTGTGTTTTGGCTTCCTCCTTTCTTTTGTCCTAATCATTTGCAGGAAGACTGACTGGTCCTGCTCTCCCACTCAATATCAGCTGAGAATTCCTGCTGTCTGTGAATACTTGCTGCTTTCTCTTGCATTCCTCAGAGATACCTTCCGTTTTCCTCTATATCTTCTAATTCTTAAAAAATTCTTAAAAAGTTTCTGGGAGAGAAATATGTCCCACAGGAGGCCCCTATTTAGCAATGGCTGCTACATAAAGAGGAAACACTGCTGTGTGACTTGTTTCGCGTCCCCTTTTTCCTCCTAAGCACTACATGAAGTAAATATTAGCACTTCCATTGTTCAAGGAGGAAATTAAAAGGTCACACACTTTTAACCAAATGATCAAGGAACTCCCTGACATATCAGAAAAGATGGGTACATTATTAAGTTTCTGCCTGCAACACATTTATGAGATGCCAGAAACAGTGTTGATTAATCCTTACATGTCTATTTAATGGAACAACGAAAGTTTAAAAATAGATTGAAGTTGTAACTTAGTGTAATGAAAATTCACACAGCATTGGAATGTGGATTTTCCTTACCATCAGTAGGCCACTGTCGTGGTTAGGTTTTATTGCAAGCTTGGCCCAACCTATAGTCAATGGGGAAATGGGAATCTCATTTGAACCATTGTCTCTTCAAAGTGGCATGTGGTTAGGTCTCAATGGTCTCTGTTGACACTTCATGTGGGAGAAGACAGTCCACTGTAGGTTAGCCTAGACTATCTAAGAAAGCTAGCTGAGCATGAGCCCATCAGCAAGTCAGCAAGTATCTTTTCTCCATGATTCCTGCAGCCAGGTTCTTGCCTTGAGTTCCTGCCCTAATTCCCCTCAATGCTAAACTAGGAGCTGGAAGTGTAAGCTCCTTATAAGTTGCTTTTGGTCAGAGGGTTTTATCACAGCAACAGGAAGCAAACTAGAATGACACCTATTTTTTGTTTTTAGTCTTTTAGGAATTAGCTAAACATTACTCCAATCTTTTGATCAATATTAATTGAGAAGTAATAAATATTCATTATTTGTCTAAAGGATGTTTGGAAAAGACGTTTTATTAAAGGGACAGAACATTCACTAAAGCCTACTTGTTTCTTTCAGATTGATACTCAGTACACACAATTTCCCATAACATCTATCTAACCAAAAATTGACACATGACTTACAAGGTTAATGAAATGTACTTAATAAGAAATGAAACAAGCCCAAACCCCACAATTTAATAAGAGAAAATGTAAAAATAAATGTGTCATTACTTATCATCAACAAATTTTAACAGTATGAATTAGGTTTTCATAAAAATGTAAAAAATACAAGGTTAATTAAGTAAGCAATAATATACAACAGATGGAAAGTACATAGTTTATGACAGTGAGGCATTACATATTGAAACAGGATAATTATATACTAATAATGTGCAAGTATTCTGTTGCTCATTCTACTTTCTAGAAATTTGAAAATAGGCAACAAACAAATTATACCTCAACTTCAGAATCTCAAAAGGGAAAATATAATGACTGTTAGGGTTTATGTATAGTTGATGATAGGTTTAATGTAGTCATAATCATTCAGGATGGAGGAGGCATTTAGGATGTAGTATGAGCCCTATCAATATTGCCTACTGAGATCCATTACTACTGAAGGACTTGAAAGTAAGAACTATGATATTTTATATTGCTTAACAAAGGAAGTGATTGTGATGGTTAACTTTACCAGTTATTCTAGCACAATCTAGAATAACCTGGAAAGAGATTCATAGTAAGCAATTATCTAGGTTCAACTGGCCTGTGGGCTTGTCTGTAGGGATTGTGTTGATTCTTCACTGATGTAGGAAGATCCAGCCCATTATGAGCATCACCATTCTCTATGCAAGAGGTCCTGAGCAGAGAGCAGAGAATTAGTTGAGAGCAAGCATACAATGATGATTTCATTCTCTTTGTTCTTGACTGTGGATATCATGTGACCAACTGCCTTGATTTGTCCTCAATGAGGAATGCAATCTGGAATTATAAACCTGATAAACCCTCCCTCCCCACATCAATTTTTGGATATTTTATCTTAACATCAGAAAAGAAACTAGAACAGAGATGCACTTCAGATGCAGAAATAACCACAGTTTAAAGAAGAATCACATTGGTGTGTATTAGAACTGAGTGTTGATAAACTGGGGTGATATAAAAACCCTGGCCTCCTCTCCATGAATTCCCCAGGGTGATTTCATTTATAAGGCTTACTATTTTAATGGAGACCACACAGCTGAGTTCTGACTGGTGATTCTGAATAAAAGACACAGAAGACATGTGGACTTCCCCACATGATACTTCATGTTCATCATCTCTCATCTCTCATCTTCTAAAAGATCCTAGGATAAAGATAATAGAGAATGACCTCACCATCACCAGGAGAACCAGAGGATAGAGAGTTTGAGTGCTTTAAAGATCATGGAGTCTGTGTGTCTTATCCCCAACAGGAGTATCCCGAATGCCTCAGAGGTTTAAGAAAGCTTGTTGCTTTTGCAGAGAACCAGAGTTCAGTTTCAAGCACCTACAAGGGGCAGCACCCAGCAAACAGCACACAATTGTCTGTAACTATACCTCCAGGGGATCTTACATCTGGCTTCTACAAGTACCTGCATTAACATGTATATTATATATACATACATATACACACATATACACATACATATACACACACATGTCACAATGCACACATACATGTTGTCACATACATGCAGAGAGAGAGAGAGAGAGAGAGAGAGAGAGAGAGAGAGAGAGAGAGAGAGAGAGACTCAGATTCAAATGATATCTTCTCATGTAAGTAATAATTGTGTAACTTTAGGAAAATTTATTTAATCTCACTGAAGTTCCTTTTCTTTACTGGGACACTCCTTTCAAAAAGGTTGTAGGAATTAAATTCTATAGGTGTTGTGCTGAGTTTGTAGCAGGAACCCTGTAAAGTAAAGATGAATCTAAACTTTACCATAACTTAGTCCCTACACAGCACTGAGAGGTCTCTGGGCACAGAATGGCTAGTTAAACCATATTTTCAAAATCATGTAACCATTTAGAGGCAGTATCTGACTTCTCAGTTGTGTGTGATGATTTCACAGTGGCTCAGATCTTAAAACATCATGTTCATGTTCCTTTTAATGACTTTATTCAGAAGACATGGTGTTGACTTGCTAAATAAAAGGATAAGGTTTTATTTTCTTCCTTGTGTCTCTGCACCAATTTATTCCATCTACTTCCTGACAGAGCAGCCTGTGTTTAATATGCACAACTGCAGGTCATTAATTCTCAAAGTCCCTCTTAAATCAATCCTTTGGATGTGGAGTAGAATCTTAATGCAGTTTTGGTAGTTTAGATTCTCACCTAATTTATTCCAAGGTGTCAGGGCTGACACAGAAAGAAGTGTATATTAGCTAATTCCATTAATATATTCTTTTCAGAAATTTGTTTTCTTTTAAAAGTAGCTACAAACAGAAATTATCCAAGAGCAGTCATAGATAGATACAAGCTTAATTGGGAAATAATTTCTTTGAATCAAACACTTATGGGAATGCTTATATTTTATAACTATAGCTATCTCTTTTCCTAGAGTCACCTATGGTGTGGAAAAGAACGAGTTACAGTTTGATTTTGAGCATTCAATTGGAAATAGAATATGTTGCAAGTGAAAAGGAGGACTTATGAGCAGTTAAAAGTAGCTTAAGGGATAGTTCATGGGGTCCCAACCCATCTGAGGATCCTCACACAGTTCATTGTTGCTCGGGCAAGTAGAGACATTTTCAGCAGTGGTGTAGCTACTTGAAAGGACCCCGTTTTCCTATGAATTCCTCACCAGAGTATTGCACTGATCTTAATGAAATTTGCTGGAGCATAGAGAATAAAATCCATGAAAGCAGGACACTGACTAAATGGGTAAAAGGGCGAGCAGCAGAACTGGCGAGAAAATGGATAATGTGGAGGTGAGTATAACGTTGCACTACGTGTGTGCACAAAACTTCAGGGACAGAACCCACCATCTAGCATAACTCACATAGTCTAATAAACAAAATTTTGAATTGAATTGAGCATTAACATAAAGTTTAACATCTGTACTGAACAGACTTGTGAAAGAGCCAAATACTACTGGAAAGAGCCTGATGCTTCCCAGCTAAAAGCTGCAGTCTTGAGACAAGATGCTCTAGCTTTTCACAGTAATGGATTGCTTGCCTTCACTTCCTGCTTTTCCGGATAACTAGAGTTCAGTTTGCAGCACACATACCTGGCATCGCATGACTGTATATCACTCAAGGGTGTATATGGCCCTCTTTTGGCCTCCGTTAGCACTGCAGGCACATGCACACACCCTGCCCTCTACACACACACACAAAAGAAAAAGAATGCAATTTTAGAGGCTTTTGAAGCATATAATGGAATATATAATAGGACATGTATATTATAGTATATAATATATAATGTTTAGCATTATTTTTTCTGATTCTCTTTCTCACAGCAACATACTTTTAAGATTCACCAATATTTAACAACATGGTTGTAGTTTGTACATTTATAGTGCTGTATCATAATTATTTAAAGATATAAATAATTTTGTTTTTGTTTATTAATATTTAAGTTAATTTTCAATTTGTAGCTATTAGAATTATAGTGATTTCAACATCCCTGTGATAGTCAATATTAAGGTACTGCCCTAAAATCAGGCTAATAATATATATATATATATGTATAAGATATAATAATAATAATAATTATTATTATTATTATAAGATCAGGCATGTGATTTACTTGATAAGGGACTTGTTTAGCATGAATGAAGCCTTGGACTCAGTCCCAGAACTCTCTAAACAAGGAATGATGGTATAGACCCATAACACTGGTAATCAGGATATAAAAGAAGGAGAAATGGAAATTCAGGGTCAGTCTTAGTTACACCTTGAGTTCAAAACCAATATGCAATACATGACTGTCTAAAAATAATAATAACAGCAATTATAATAGTAACATAACAAAATTACGGTTGTGCAAATGTCTCTTGCTGGTCTTTGTGACCATATAGCTACAGTCCCTGGCTTGTAATTATGCAACTGTCATTGTCAGTAGCAGATCACAAATGGCCCAGCAGCTCATTTTTCTTGAAAACATTTCTTATTTCAAACATTAAGATTTAGCAATCTCTTAATGGTTTTACTTGAATTCAGTTTTTGTTTCACTTGTCCAATCACTAATACATCTGACAGCATTTCACATTTACCGGGAATGTAGAGTTTCCCCATTTGCAAAGCACCTACTTAAATTTTTGGTATTGAGTGTTTATTCAGCTCTGTTACAGACTGGACAATGGCCACATACCTGCAGGATAAAACTTTTTGCTAATTTATATTTTGTAAAATTTTTCTCTTTGCTACAACTTATATTTCAATCTATTCATTTCATTGGATTGCAATATCTTAGTTTTTAAGTCTTTTACTTAGTTTTTTAAGTTTTGGCAATGGATCTCTATATCGCCTCCCACTCCAAATTGCTGGAAGCCTTTGATTTTTTTTTACTGCCCTCATAGTTCTGCCTGTTTTGAAATGTCATATGTGTGTAATCACATAGAATTGAGGCTTTTCCGTGAGTGATATATTGATGTTTTCTTCATGTCTTGCAATAACTTGGTATCTCATCTCTTTTCAGTCCTGAATAATAGCCATTGTCTAAATGTTGCTGGTTATTTATCTATCCACCCATTACAGAATATATCAGTTGTTTCCAACATTGGGCTGTTATAAATGAGGCTGCTGTAAGTGCCGGTGTACAGGGTTATGTTGAACATCAATTTCCATTTCCTTTGGATCAGAACAAAAGAATATAGAAGATATTGTATCAAATTTACACACATGGGCCATGACAAAATTGTCTCCTCTTTTAGATTCTGTTTATGTTTATTTGTGTGTCCGTACGTAATGGTTAACACCCTAGTTTCTGCATCTAGCGATCCAAGGAGGGGACCTGGTCAGTCATCCTCCTCAACCAGGACCATGAAACCTCATGCATGCGTCAGCATTGCCGGGGGCATGTTTCCCTCTTCATATGTATGGGCCACACATTTGTGGGTGTCCATGGAGGGCAGAAGACATTAGATTCCTTAGAGTTGGAGCTTCCAGGCAGGTGTGAGTCATGGGACAAGGGAGCTGGGAATCAAACTCATATCTTCTGTAAGAACAGTAAGGATCCTAATATCCGAGCATCTCCCCAGCTACTGACAATTTGTTGGCTGAATCTGTTAAACCACTTTGCTGTTCTTACAATAATGCAAAAGGGTTTCTGTCTCCATGTACTCATCATTTCTCTGGCTTTTGGACACCCAAAGAGATGAGCAGTGACACCTACTGTTCTAATTTTTATTCCCCTGAGGATAGACAGCACGGAGCATCTTTTCTAAAGCCATTCAACATCCGTGTGTCATCTTAGCGTGATGTGTCACATGGGGGTGATGATACCTTGAACGCCAGTAAGTGTAGTCACTGTTGGAAATACTAACTGTGAGCCTTCTAGTCAGTGGACCTGTGCTATGGACTGATTCTGTCCCCTGTTCCACATGAAGCTTTATTCTCAGTGTGCTGGATAGTTTTATGCTAACTTGACACAAGCTTAAGTCGGCTGAGAAGAAGAAACCTCAACTAAGAAAATGCATCCTTAATATAAGACTGTAGGCAAGCCTGAAGGACATTTCCTTAATTAGTGATTGATGGGGGAGGGCCCAGCACAATGTGAGTGGTACCATTCCTGGGCTGGTGATCCTAAGTTCTTTAAGAAAGCTGGCTGAGAAAGCCATGATGATCAATCCAGTCAGTAGCACCCTTCTATGGCCTCTGCATTAGCTCTTGCCTGCTGGATCCAGCCCTGCTTGAGTTCCTGCTCTCACTACTTTAGACAGTGAACTGTTACATGGAACTGTGAGTGAAATAAACCCGATCCTCCCAAAATGGCTTAGGTTATGGTGATTAACCACAGCAGTAGAAACACAATCTAAGAAATCTAGCTTGACTGTATTTGGAGATACGATCTGAAGAAAACAATTGAGGTTCAATGAATTTAGTAAAGTAGATTCACAACCTAGGTGGGATGATGGGATCTGTAAGATGACAATGGCTACACCCCCTTAATGTTTTGTATTAAACTTATATCAATCCTGATACATTATCCTTTCTATGTTTTATCAGAAATAATAAAGACATATTTTCTTGGAATTTTTTTCTCTATTTTGAAAAGATTTTGAATGAATTATTCAAGATATAATTATGTACCAGATATATATTTATTAAAAATTTCCACCTTCTCCCCACCTCCCATTTCCCTCCCTCTCCCCACATGTCCCCTCCCCTTCCCTCTCCTGTCCAAAGAGCAGTCAGGGTTCCCTGCCCTGTGGGAAGTCCAAGACCCTCCCCCCTCAATCCAGGTCTAGGAAGGTGGGCATTCAAACAAACTAGGCTCCCACAAAGCCAGTACATGCTATAGAATCAAAACCCAGTGTCATTGTACTTGACTTCTCAGTCAGCCCTCATTGTCAACCACTTTCAGAGAGTCTGATTTGATCACATGTTCCATCACTCCCAGTCCAGCTGGCCTTAGTGAGTTCCCATTAGATCAGCCCCACCGTCCTGACCTCCCAAGCGGTCCTGACTTCCTTGTTCATGTTCTCCCTCCTTCTGCTCCTCATTTGGACCTTGGGAGCTCAGTCCAGTGCTCCAATGTGGGTCTCTGTCTCTATCTCCATCCATCGCCAGATGAAGGTTCTATGGTGATATGCAAAATATTCATCAGTGTGGCTATAGGATAGGGCCAGTTCAGGCACCCTCTCCTCTGCTGCCCAAGGACCTAACTGGGGACATCTCCTTGGACACCTGGGAACCCCTCTAGAGTCAAGTCTCTTGCCAAACCTAAAATGGCTCCCTTAATTAAGATATATACTTCCCTGTTCCTATATCCACCCTTCCTCCATCCCAACCATCCCATTCCCCCAAGCTCTCCCCATCCTCCCCTTATCCCTTCTCTTTCCCCATCTCCCATTACCCTCATCTCACCCCCACCCCCAAGCTCCCAATTTTTACCTGACAATCTTGTCTACTTCCAATATCCAGGGGGATAACTATATGATTTTCTTTGGGTTCACCTTTTTATTTAGCTGCTCTAGCATCACAAATTATAGGCTCATTGTCCTTTATTTATGGCTAGAATCCACTAATGAATGAGTACATACCATATTCTTCTTTTTGGGTCTGGGGCATTGAACTGAACAGAGAATTCTCAGCAGAAGAAGTTCAAATGGCCAAAAGGCACTCAAGGTCATGCTCAACCTCCTTAGCGATCAGGGAAATGCAAATCAAAACAACTCTGAGATACCATCTTACACCTGTCAGAATGACTATAATCAAAAACACCAATGATAGTCTTTGCTGGAGAGGATGTGGAGTAAGGGGAACACTCATTCTTTGCTGATGGGAATGCAAACTTTTGCAACCACTTTGGAAATCAGTGTCGCGGTTTCTCAGGAAATTCAAGATAAACATACCCCAGGATCCAGCAATACCACTCTTGGGAATATACACAAGAGATGCCCTATCATACTACAAAAGCATTTGTTCAACTATGTTCACAGCAGCACTATTTATAATAACCAGAACCTGGAAACAACCTAGATGCCCCTCAATGGAAGAATGGATAAAGAAAGTGTGGAATATATTCACATTAGAGTAATACTCAGTGGTAAAAAACAATGACATCTTGAATTTTGCATCCATATATATATATTTGCCAGTGTGAAATTTATTCTATTCTTACAGTGTTTAGAATTTGTCTATAAAAGAAAAAAGTTTCATAATTTTCTATCAAGGGATAATTATCTACACTGTCTACATTGGTTTGGAGATTTCTTCAAATAAATATTTTAAAGCAATGTACTGAATAGTTAATAGTTGTCTAGTCTATTGTTCTGTCTTAAGTATTTATCTTTTATAATATACTACTTATAACTAAATTTACTTGTTTAAGTGTTTCATATTTGAGAGTATAAGCCCTTTTTACTTGATACACTTTAGAAGAATCTAACAAATTGTGTTGTGAGTCAGTCTGAGTTAGGTGTGAGTAACACCATGAGCGCTTAGAAAATTAGTCTCTCACTTGCAGCAATAGCAAGCATACAGATAATTCATCAGAACTACTGAATTTCTTATGACAAATTATTCATACAGAAGACAGCTGGTATTATAGGTTACCTAAATTCTAGAAATAGATGAGAGCAAGAGAGAGGTGACCAATGATACAAGGATTAGATGTATAGACAGATCAACAGATAGAGGAAAGAAACCAGATAGGTGATAGGAAAGTATAGACAGAGGGAACATAGGGAACACAGCTTGGTAATGAGACAGATAATTCCTGAAAGAACGGGAAAATGAAGGAAATATTTGTGCAGGTGAAAATATCCAAAACATAGTTAACTTTGAACTTGAGTCATGTCGAAATTCTTTGTGACTTACAAACTAGACAAAGTCTGAAGTCTAACTTGAGTCACTAGAAGTCCATATTTCTCAAACTTCCATGGTCTCGGTGGTTTACTGGGAGATTCACTGCCACATGGAGGATGTGTGGGAAGACATACCTGTCAGTCTAAAGCTGGGTGGAAAAGGGAAACAGAAAGTTCTCCAACAAGCCATGACTGCAAGGAAGCAACGTCCAGGCTCGGGCTAGAATTCACAATGTTTGTTTCCTGGAGCAAGTAAATGACCCAGGTTCCAATTTACTTCTCCAGTTGTTCCCAGTCACACGTGCTAACAAACGGCAAGAGCAATCAGAAATCCTCTTCTCAGGAAACACTCCCAGTCCTGCCAGAGCGAGCGGAGGCAGAGAAAGTTCAAAGGATTTAAGCTTATGCTTCTGTGTGTGCCTGTCCAGCAACACATAAGGGAATGAGCTGGTGTGAGCAAGAGCCACCGCATACATGGTAGACCTCAGTCTGAGCCACAGACTACAGATGTCAGAGCCTCGAGTCATGCAGCACTGACTACAGCACATTTGTCCTTAAACTGTTAAAAACTCAAGTGCTGCTTGTTCTTTCTCACACGCAGATCTTCGTTTAATGCAGATATGCATACATATGTGCACCTGCAAACACACATGAGCATGCACGCACATGAAACAGCATACACATGCATGAACATAATGCACTAAAAATGAAATAAAGACACAAACATACACACTCACACACACACACACACACACAAAACCATTGTAAAAATTTATCTTAGTTCGCAACAGTAATTCAACTTCAGATGTTTTAATATGGATGTATGCATGCAAGTGTGTGTACCTGGATGTGAGTATAGGGATAGGCCCTGAAACTAGAAGGGGAATTGCAGAAGCAAAGAAAAAGCATCATGGACAAGGGGAGAGCAAGAGATTATGTGTAACTTAAAATTGAAAGGAGAATACTAGGGGTGAGAGAGTACTAGGCTATCAGAAGGATGGGGAATAAAGTGAGCGAAGGGTCAACCAATATAGTTTGAAAATGCCTGAGGGGAAGTAACAAGCGTCTATCAAATCCCAGATTTAGTAGGGATTGAATAGAAGTTTTAGATTTTTACAAGATCTGCTTATAAAAGCTAGTATCTCAGCAGATTTTGCAACAGCAAACCAAGCACAACTGAAGACAGAATTCCTGATGCAAACCTAGAGATTCTGACATTTTTCTATATGGAATAGAGAAAAGGAAATCAGAAAATACTAAGATGCAGGAAGGTTGAGAGGGTAACTTAGGTTGACTTGCTACGTACGCCAGCACAAATACCTGAGTAATCGCCCCAGAAATAACTGAGAGGAAAGAGGAAAAAAAGAAAGGAAATAAGAAGAGACAAAAGTGGAGAGGAAGCAAAGAAAGAAAAGCTAGCATTGGACTGGAGAAAACTGATGGGAAGAAGTGTGGGTAGTCAGTTCAGCAAAACTGCTGAATCCCAGGCACACTGGGTAAGAACATGCATTGATGTGGAGGACCCTAGCTAGATTTTGACCACCTTTAACTCCAGCCAAGGGATCTGACATCTCTTCTGATTTCTGAGGGCACGCACACCCATGTACACACACACACACACAAACAAACAAACACTTAAAAATAAAACAAACTTTTAAACAACAACAGAAAGCACCTAAAGTCTGATCTTTATACACATGCACATCATACTCCTAACCCAAATAAAATAAAAATAAAAATACAGGAAAAAAATTATGAGTTACACAAATGTCTAAACAAAGTTCCAAAGAAATATAGTGAAAAAGTGGCTTATGATGAAACAGCGTTGTCTAGAATTAATTAATGAAATGAATATCCATTTGGGAGAGTGTCAGAGAACCTATGGAAAGACTGCTCAGTGGTTAAGGGCTTCTGCTGCTCTTCCAGAAGGCTGGTGTTCAGCTCCCAGGAGCTCTGACTGGCAGCTCACAACTGCAGGTAAGAAAACTGCCAGGGATCTGATGCCTTCGGATGACTTCCAAAGGCACACACACATGCTTGCAAACACACACTACACACATGTAAATAAAACCAAATGAATCTTTAAAAAATATTTATAAAAATAAAAGCAAAGCCGAGGATATCCTTAAAATTTTCAGAAACACTAACTTTAATCATGATCAGTCAGAAATAATTAACAGAATTCGTCTCATTAACTGTTGTTTACCTAAGTGAATAATCCATGTGATTCAAGGTTTCAACATGACACACTACTAAAGAAAAGAGGAATGCAATGGGAGAGAAATGAGCTGATTTATGCCAATACTGTGTAACTATTATGCTCTACTCTGCGTCCATGCAAACCCGCTGTCTTTTCTTGCGCCATATCCCCTACTATGTTCTCTGTGCCCATGAGAACGGTGGTGTTTAGTTGTGCCTGAGTCAGACTGTTTGCCTTAGCAGAGGAGGTTTCAATATATTTTCATTTGCTGCCTCTTTTAGACAGTGTCGAGGTCTGTTTTTGCTTACAGCATCTCTTCAGATTCACCCAAAGCCTCTGAGTAAACCGTCTGCCCTTTATTCTGGAATTAATACTTTGTTGTTATTCTTAGCAGAGAACATCTGCCTCACACCCTGGCATCCTTTATCCTTCTGGCAATTACTGAAGCTCCGAAGAGGCGCAGTCTCTTTCCTTGAAAATTGATCATTTGTTTAAAAGTGTGCACAGAATCCCTTACCTTTCTCAATCCTCTTACTTATTTGCAGAACTGTAGATCTCAAAGAGTCCTTGGAGATAATTTAGTTTAGCCTTCTCATTTTACATCTGATAAGTCTGAATGATGAGACTGTTAGTTCAAGGTCACCTCCTGTTTCAGAGAGGAATCTAAATTCAAAACACATGTTCTCATTTCAAATCTAATAACTCTCTTACTACATTTTATTTTTTAAACTGGGAATTTCGTAGGCATGTGACGCCGACCTGAAGCTTAGGATTCTGTCCAGTGGGATGTGATAATAAAACAGAATCACTCCATATAATAACCTTGTACTTTGGGGTTTCCCCAAAGCTGTGCGGAGGAAAGACGCCTCCTAGTCTTTGTCCCACACATGACAATGTTTACAAATGAACCTTAAAAGCTATCATTCAAAATGTGTCCATTTGCACTAACAACGTTGTCTAATCTCTTCAAAATGCTGTACTTAAGTGGTAATAGATTTTTTTTTAATTTTGTACTGGGCACATACTCATGAAAAAAAAATCACTTCTTATGGCTTGTTTTATCCCACAGAGAAATTAAGACTTACAGAATCGTACTGCTGCTTCTGCTCTTCTCAAACATGCCCCTTTTAAAGTTTTTTTTTCTTTATGTGTGTATGTCCCCATGTGGTTTTCATGTGAGTTCAGTGCATATAAAGGCCAGCAGAGGGCACTGAGTCCTCTGACTCAGCAGGGGTATTTCACCCAAGCCTAATGACCTGAGATTGATCCCTGAAGCCCAAGTGGAAGGAGAGCATTGACTTCTGAAATTTGGCCTCCATGCAGATGCTGTGGCATGTCTGTGCACACACACACACACACACACACACACACACACTGATAATAAATATATTTTTAAAATGAATAAATTACAAAAGAAAAAGGAGATTATGTGTCTCTCCAGATTTTATTAGCAAAGATGAATAGTAAACAGGTATCAGTTAGATCTATGAACTGGGTATCTATTTCATACTTGCAAAGACCATGAACTGGCCATCATAATGCACACTCAGGAGAATGCAGCTCCATTATATAGGATGCTTAGGAAAAGTCATTCTGAGTACTAATGCTTGTCAGGGTTCTGAGGATTAGAAGTAGGTAGATGTGCTGGGACTGAAGCAAGAGAGGTCCCAGCAGAGGGAGAGCAATGACCAAAGCACGGTGTCAAGTCCAGTTGTTGGCTCCGGAAGTGAGACAAAGCTTTGTAGAAGAGGTCTTCTATAGTGGAGGACTGAATTGCTTCAGGCGAAGGAACAGCCACGAAAACTGTGCTTATATCCTTAGCATTTCCTTGTAGCGGAGAGCACAAGGGTTCCAACCAAGACGTCACCCGAAGATGACTGTTTACGTGAATAGAGGAAATGGAATTGCTTTCTCTACCCTCAATGACCACACAAACTCATAGTTTCATGATTTCTTATGTGAAATCAAGATCCTCTGGTGGGCAATGGCCTCACTGTCTTAGAGACAGAGCAAAGAAGAGCCACTGTGGTCCCCGCTGTAAAGAAGTCACCCTTTCGTTTGTTCAATCTTCATGCTGCACTAACAAAACACTGTTAAATATAGGTGCGGAAAACCTAAAGTTAGATACTGGAACATGACAAAAAATAGACTCGATTGAAACATGTGCAATGTCTATAGAGAACTTTCTGGTAATTTAGATGATGGCTTCAAAGATGAATCAGAGGGGTCCATGATGAAATCAAAGTCTCTTTAAGTGAATTGGTGAGAGTAACATATTTATTAAGATGAAGAATCTTTGAAGCAGATTTGACTAGAAGAATAGTACCCTGTTCTGCTCAACCCCAAATAAAACTCCCAAACAATGCTAAGTGTAAAATACCTCTAATGGATATCACAGACACATCCATGAAAAGTTAAATATATTGTAGACTAATGAGGACGTAAAATTACCCTGAGCAGTGGTTTGGATATTATTTACCAAACACAATTAAAGTAAAACAAATAAACTGAACTTAAATAAAGTGGGACTGGAGAGATGGCTCAGCTGTTCCGTACATGTATTAATTGCCCTTGCAGAGGATCTGAGCTCATTCATTCCCAGGCAAGAAAGCACCTGAAGCCTCACAACTGTCTGTAATTCCAGGGGAATCTGATGCTTCTGGCCTTCGCAAGCATCTGCACACACATGCACATACCCACACAGAGACACTTGTGCATAAACATAATAAAAAGAACTTAAAAAATAAGTAAAATATTCTTCACTATACCAATTTTTACCATAAAATGGAAAATCCTCCCTAGGTTAGAAAAGTTCACTAAGGCACAACTCAAAATAAAGAATTGCACTTTGAACTAAGGAACATGCATTGTAATATTTAATTTTGGCAGCAAAAGTAAACAATTTCCAGTCTTTATCTGCTTTGATCTACATGTTGAGGTGAAGAGGAAGCTTGCAGATGGAAAGGAAGCATTTTGGCCTCCTTGGGGGAGCTTTGAAGTTATAAGGCAAAAGCTACAAAGGTTAGGGATTTCCTGAAAAGAGGGTGGAATGCCTGGAAGGAGCTCCAGACTCCCTGAAATACGCCGTTTGAACTATATGTACAGAATGTTTACAGAGTATACTTCAGATATCATGTGTTTTGTACATGTGTTTCAAAACAATGTTGAAATTCCTTTCAGAGCACACCATGGAAAAAATTTCCCCACTGCATTCATTTCTACTGTGTCATTTTATAACAGAATTTTGTCTATGCATGAAGAGTATTAATTTACCCTCATAATAAAATATTTTGATGTAAATTGCTTGGTGACAAGAGTTATCACATTTGTGTTAAAAATTATATGTATGAAGTGAGCTGAGGAGCATTGGCTCTGTCCTCTACCTTTGGATTGTCTTGAATTTATCAAATCTTTATTAACTGGTTTTACCCTTGAGGGCCTGCCACTTTGCTGCAGAGATCCCTCCTGTCCAGCATGTCTGTGTCTCTGTACTCAGCACAGTGCCTCACATCACGTCAGTATGTGTGCAACATGTGACTTGACAGTATGCTTGCATGAATGAGGATGCACATGAACGACCATGTACATAAACATGGAAAGAAAGACAGGGTAAAGACATCTTTTCTCTGCCTAACCTCTTATTGCTGATTTGTATGAATCGCACACTAGTCCTCATTGAGGGTCAACCACAATGCCTTGCTATCCAATTTTCACAATTGTAAGAATGTACTCAAAGAAGACTATACATTTTACATGTTACATAGTTTGTCATTTGAGTTTTGAAAACACTCCATTAAGTGGGGCTGGAGAAGGATAAAGGTGTTTGCTGCCAAATCTGATGGCCTGCATCCAATCCCGGAGACTCAAATGTTAGGAGCAGAGAGCTATCTCAGAGAGCTGTCCTCTGACCCACATACATATATGGACAGCCATGGAAGATGTATTTTCTCTCCCTCTCAGTATCATTGAAATATTTTTAAAAATACACAATTTTCATGCCAAAAAATTTCTCTTTTACTTGCAGTGTGGAACTTGGGGGTGTTAAGTATATGTCAAGAACTCTATACAATCACTGCTGCTCAATACCACAGCATTTTCAGCATCTGGAAAAGAAACCTTGTACTGAATATCATCCGCATCCCCGCTCATTGTGGACAAGCAACCACGTCTCTCTGTTTCTACAGATATCTCTAGATTCTGGACACTTTTTTATTGATTGATTGCATTATGTGTGGTATTTCTAACTGGCCTTTAGGTAGCGTGTTTTGCCAGGTAAAGTTGCATATGCATGCATTACTGCAGCATATTAAAAATGTGTCAACACTACTCTGCTTGGGGGATGTGGTACTGCATTCTTGCACACCATTTAAAGGACATTTAGACTATTTCCATTTTTTCATTAAATGACTAATGCTCTGAGCCCTGTGCACAGTTTGTGTGCGGATTTGTACTTTCATTTTCTGTGGAGTATTCCTAAGAAGAGAACTATTGAGCCCTGTGATAACACTCACTTTAATGTATTTAGTAAATGGCATTTCTTTCTGGAGGGACTACACCATCCTTACAATTCACCAGCACTGTAGGAGGCTTTAATATTCCCTCTAATACCACTATACCTTATAGTTTTTCTATTCGATCATAGTTATATTGTTGGCTAGAGGCATTTGACTTTCTCTTCTCTAGTGACAAGTGACATTGAAAATCTTTTTATGAACTTAAAATCAAATTGCACCTCCTTTGAGAAATGGCAATCTGAAACTTTGCCCATTTTACAATTAGGTTATCTATTTTTCAAATGATTAGTTTCATTTGTGTGTGTGTATGTGATGTATGTGGGTATGCATGGAGGCACCTACCTTAGGAGTTGGAAAGTAAACTCAGGTCCTCTGGAAAAGCAGCAAATGCTCTTAACCACTGGACAATCTCTCCAGGCCCAGTTTATATTGTATTAAGATACATTATCTGTATATTCTTTAATAATTATCTCACTGGCTATGTGATTTAAAATATTTTTTCCAAGCTATGTAGCCCCTGTCCCCAGTTTCTTAATATAGTTTTCAGCTCAACAGTGGCTTAGGTACAATTCTATGTTTTCTTAATTGTTCCTTGTGTTTTAGGATTCATATCTAAAACACTATCTAATTTCTAATTCATCTTGTTGAAAATAAATACCAGTCCTCCTAAGTCTCTTACTTTTGTGATTCCTCTCATGGTGGAAATCTCACAGCCAGCTCCAATCATTAATAAGAAACTGGCCCATGTTTCTTTAACACAATTCCATTCCAGCATCCCATCTACTTGATGGCCAGTTTCCACATTCCAGTTGATGCTCACACCCACGTAGCATAAGGGCTCTTGCTCAAGGAACATATGGATACACAGGGAAGAGATGAAGAGATATAGGAGAACTGAAGTGACGAAAGCCTTACAAACAAGAATTAATACTCTACCAGGGGTAGGGTGCCATGTGGTTCATACAGGAAAACAAGCCGGTTCTAAAGGCATACCAATCCCACCTTTCATTGTCCTGGGATGCGGTCTCCACATCATGGCATACATCCAGCCCCTGGAGGAAACAACACAAAACAACAAACAAAGGGAAAAAACTCTGCAGGGGTCAAATTAATCTTAGTTCTTTGACTTTGAAGCTCATAGCTTGCCAGAGTTCAGTGTGGACACAGATCACCTCGTCTCAACAGAACCCTGACTCATAGGGTCTGGGGAGGAACATATACTGCTTGAGTGGCCAAATTATCCCTGAAGAGGCAAGTTTGCAATGGTAACTTGCTATTTTATCTGTTGAGGTGGCAGGGGAAAGGATGGGAGATAGGGAGGGAGCCCAGACACTAGCTCTGTGTGTGGGTGATGGCTGTAGTTCCTGGGACAAATAGCATAACAACCTTCGGGGTCCTTTAAGGAGAGACTAAATTTTAATATATACTGAACCCATTGAAAATGTCCCCCAACTCAATATAAGGCCTGATGGTAGAATCAAATAAACTATACCATCTTACAACCCCCCTAGTCTATGAAGCATTACAGAGATCGAGACCTTTCCAGATTTCTGAGCTTTAGATCTCACAGTCAGATGCAGAGCTGACAAATACCACATATAGTGATCGGGGTAGAATTACAGAGATAAACTCTGTTCAGATGGTGGCTGTCTCAGAAAAAGAAACCTGTTTGGTTTTCTGACCCTTTCCTCTTCTTCCCCTGTGCCCGTCTGTATTTATACAACTATCTAGAAGGCAGGAGCAGAGACTAGCTCAGAGACTTTCCTTGTTGTTGTGTGGACAAAGGCAACCTGGAGAAAGAAGGGCTTATTTAGGCTCATAGTGTGAGGATATGTTTCACCTCACTGAGGGAGTCAAGGTGGCAGCAGGCTGAGGCAGCTGGTATGCTCCTTCTGCAATCAGGAAGCAGAGAGAGATGCGTGCTGGTGCTCAGCTTCCTGTCTCCTTTCTAGTCAAAGACTCCACAGGGAGTGCCCATACTCACCATGGTGGATATTCTGACCTTACTTAATCCAGTCAAGGAACTTTCTCACAAGGTACCCACATTCGTGGTGGTGGGTCTTCCGACCTCACTTAACCCAGTCAAGGAACTTCCTCACAAGTACTCACAGTCATGGTGGTGGGTCTTCCGACTCACTTAACCCAGTCCTATCACACTGACAATCATTATAACCATTAACTTAAAAGGGCTATCCTAGTGTGCATGTTCTGAGTGATGCGTTTGCATTCTCAGTGATCTTCCGGACAGCTAGTGTTCTTAAACCTGGAATGAACTGATAATGATGCAGTTTTGTCTATTAGAAAGAGACGTTGTGGTGCAAAGGTCTATGTTAAACAGTTAAAAACCAAAGCGCTGGCATGACTGTTGACATTTCCAAAGCCAGGTGAATCCCCAGAGTCCCCTCCCTGGAGAGACTGCTTGAGCGCAGGATTAGGGTCATTCATTGGGTCTGGCCCTGGACTCATGAGCTCACAGACCAGAGGCATGCCTGGGGAAGCGCTAACTGCCTGTTAAACCTCTGGAACACCAAGGACTGGTTTGTAAGATTTGCAGATGTGAAATGTCCTTTCCTTCCCTGGGTTAAGGAAAGGGGGCCAGGGTAAGTCACGAGTTCCCCTGGCCTCCCTGGTGTAGGACTGAATTCGGAATCCCAAGCCTGCAGGAACAGTCAGGTGACTCCTTAAACGGTTAGGTTGGGTCTGAAAAGCAGCTCAGTTGAGCTACAAAGGTGGATAGGAGCATAAGGTAGCACAAAGGGTTGTATTGTTGTTCTCTCTAGCTTTGGAACGATACACTTGTAAAGAGGTAAAGTCTGAATACGTGTATAATCACCCCCAGCAGATCCTGGAGCAGCAGCAGCCCTGGAGTAGAGGCTGTGTCTCATCCAAGACTGAGGACCTGGATAGCAGAGACCCCAGCAGTACATGTGTAGTGTGGCAGAACACGCGGGACTTAGGCCGAGGTTGCACATCCTCTACGCCATTGACGGTTTCTCTGAGTAATAACTAGCAGAAGTTTTGTATCGAAGTCTAGGCTCAGAGAAAGAAGTAATGATGATATCTATGTTGTCTGACAAATACTTTATGTTCGCTAACATGCTAACATTTGTATTTCAGATAAATGACACTTTTCATATAATTACGTATACATATTCAAATATACATACAAATATTGTATGAGTCATACTTAAACCCTAAAGCGCTCAGTGTTTGACAGAAATTCTGTGAATGAAACTGACTGCATTTTCACTTGCTGTATCTGAGTAAACCAGACTCAGCTCAGAACTGTTCAGGGTGAAGTAGTATTACCTCAAGAAAATCACTGTAGTTCTTTAATTGTGTTGAGCTGGAGAGTGAACTATTAAATACAATATTTTGGAAGCAGAAACCAACAGAACCAGAAATTCTGGGAGTTCGGCCCAAAACCTGTGTTTTAACTACGCCCTGATGTGTCTCTGAAAGTCTTCAATTGGAGAATTATTGTACATAATTGCAGCAGTCTGGAAAATGTGCACAAATCTGTCCTGTAATCTAGCAGTCCCATTAGTAAGTACATGGTCAAAGATGTGAGCACCTCTCCCACTCAAATGTATGTATGCAATACACTTGTGTGTGTATGTGTTTGTGCAGGTGTGCATGTTTTATGTGTGTAAGCACACGGGGCCCAGAAATCAGCCTTCAGTGTTGGTCCGCAGGAGCCATCCACCTTGATTTTTGAGACAGGCTTTTTTCCTGGTGTGGAAATCATCAAGCAGATTAGGTCAGCAGGGTAACAAGGCCCAAGGAGCACCTGTTGACACCTCTCCAGCGCTGAGATTGTAAGAACACAGCAGCACGTCTGGGATACTTATTTATTGTGTGTGCATTTGTTCCTTACATCGTTTCTGAGATTGAATTCAGATCTTTATTCTTGCACAGATTTACCGACGGAAAACACCTCGGCCCACATTTCTGCTCATTGATGACACCCGTCTCTGTTCTTTCTCTCCCTACTACCCAATCAACATGATGCTCTTCTTCCACGGTTGTCTTTCCTTCCTCCTGTCAGAAACAAATGACATCACCATGCTTTTAAACCTAGCTACTCCCTCTGTTCCATAGGCCTCTTCAGTCCCTTTTCCTGAGGTCCTTTTACCTGCTGTCAGCCCACGTCCACCTTTTCTGTCCCTAAGTTCCTCCAAGCCTAATGTGCCCATTAGACACCTAAATGTATGCTGTATTGGATTTGTATTGAACAATGTTAGTGTAAGTGGTACACCGCCTGCGATTTCAATCCATCAGAATCATAGGGAAGACGTTCTGCTCCTCCATAGAATTACCTTTCCTCGGCAGTGTCATCGAAATTTAAATCATTTGCTCACAGGTACTGTGGCTGCAATTTGGAGTCAGCTTTGAAAGTTTAGGCTAATTTAATCACTCCCATGATCAGAAGTAACACACTGGACTGTTTGTATAGTGGTGTGTGTGTGTAGTCTGTGTTCATATGGCATGTTTTTGTGGTACCCTAATGGTATGAATACATTGCATGTGTGATCTCTCTATGTATGATTTATTTGGGATAAGGTATGTGTGCTATACATGTGTGGTTTGTATGTATTGTGTGTGTGTGTGTGTAGGCATGTAGTGTTTGTGATATATGTGCGATACATGGTATGTTTGTGGAAGGAATGTATAGAATATAGATACGGCATATGGTGTGTATTGTGGGTGTGGTATACATGTGATGCATAGGATATGTTTGTAATGTGTCTGTTCTTTTCCGTGGACTTAATGGCTGCACCTGAATCTACTGATATTCTAAGTACCTTCTGTGGCCTCACAGTCAGTGGCCTGGAGGGATTTCCAGGAATGCCAGCACAGGCTCTACCATTGCCACCAAAAGTAGTTTTTAACTAAGTCTCTATTGCTCTATTTAACTAGGTATCTAGTACTCTCTTGTTGTGTTTGCAAGTCAGATATTGGGGTGAAAGCCTGCTAGCTCAGAGAGGCAGAAAAGCAACCACGTTACCCACCTTTTTGGTCAGAGACCAAGCAAGAGTCTCTCCAGCAGTTTCAACCCAAGACAGCCTCCTCAAAACTCCAAGTCCCTTCCTACTTCTTTCTCTGTGTCTGTCTGTCTGTGGCTCCTCCATACTCTCTAGGATTAATTCCTGTCAACTAGTTGTTGGCTCCACCTCCCAACTCAAGGTTGATTTTGCTCACAAAGCCTCAGTTTTCACAGTACAAACCAATACCCCACAACTTGTGTGTGTATAGATGCCCTTCGTGAGATGGATGTCTGTGTGTGGTGTGCATGTTTGTGGTGGAAGTCTGTGTATGGTATGCATGTTTGTGGTATTTGTATATAGTCTATGCATGGTAACTTGTATATGATGTTTGTAGTATATTAACATGTATAGATTGTGTGTGGTGTATGTAGGACTATAAAGTATGTCAAATGTGTGTATATATGTGATATTTATTTTCAGTTTCTGTCTATAAATCAACCATCTGAAGATTTCTGGATCATTTGGCCTGGAAGTCAAAATTTCAAAGAAGTGTCTCTTTATATTTTATGGGGAAACAAGTTTGGGAACCTCCTAATTGCATGTTAAGTAAAGCAGAACTAAGGTATTTAAAGCATACACCAGTATCCTTGAATAATTTGCTTAGTGTCTTTTGAGGATGAAGGACTTCTAACAAAGCTATTTTCTGGAAATGATCTGACATTCTAAAAGGAACTCAGGGCAGAGAAACACCATAAAGCATATTTGTTATTGAGCAAGATAGTTGGACAGTCTGAAATCAGGGAGTTTGCCACAAAACCTAGTCATAGATGTTTCCTCTGTAGTGACACAGGAACCATTAGCTCCCAAATAAAATACTTGTGTATAGGTGCACACTTGAAAGAGTAGAAAAGTAAAGTCATCACATATCTACATTTTCTGTGGTCTCTGCTCCTACATAACTATCTATAACAGGAGTGCTTTAATATTTTATACCTTTTAGACATACTTTTCCTGTTAATGAAAAGTGTGTATGTGAGCATACATATTACTTGTAAGTCTACTTTTGTTAAACTATGACTTTAAAGCATGCACACATTTATGTGGGATGTGTGTTGTCCCCGTTGCTGACAGATCCACCACAAATATTCTTACATCAATCTGTGTCTCCACTAATCATTTGCCAACCTTACATAGCATGTAGATGTAGAGTACCTGAGTTCAAAGGTGCTGCTGCAGTTTTCAGTGCTATTTTAGGATGACATCAGCTGAGCACAAAAGCGTGAAATTCCTGGATTTATTGCTACAATGAATGTGAATTATTGTAAACATATTTTAGTTGCCTCATTTTTGAAGTGAGAATCTGGTACATATTTGTTTCAATTTAATCAGCACTATCAATATTTTTGAAGAATCTCTTTGTGTTGGAAATACTTACTTTTGTAGTTAAAGTACAAAAAACTATTCATTTACTTTTAATATTTTTGTGGCTTCCTGTGTAGACAATATTTTTCTATGGAGTTGATTGTGAACACAGAAATACATATTATCTAGACTATATTGAAATGTGTGGTTAAGGAATTGCTTTATTAATGTCTGAATAACTTTCATTTTCTGAGCAATAACTTCACTCTAATCTTGTTAGTTTATGTAGTGCCTTAATCATATACTAAACCTTGTCTTCACTTTTTCTTTCTTGTTTCTCTTTTGTTTAATTGGCCCATTTTTTTCTGGCTTGATTCCTATTTCATGAGGTTTAAATTCTTTAAACTTAATAGAAGTTATGAATATCAGACAACATAAACCTTTCTTATTTCAGTAATTTCATTCCAACCTTAAGGCATTGTTTAAGTTTTAAGAGAATGGATAGTAAATCTAAGATATGCTTAAATGTGTTGATTGTGCTCTAACAAATAAAATTTGCCTGAAGATCAGAGGACGGAGCTAGCCACTAGTTAACCACAGAGCCAGGCCCTGGTGGCACACACCTTTCTCATGCCTTTAATCTCAGCACTAAGGAGGTGGCACCAGGAAGCAGTATGGCTGGGTGGAGAGAGGAATACAGCGGGGGTGAGGGGACAGGAGCTCATGCCTTCAATCTGAGGACTCGGTAGAGGTAAGAAGTCTCTCTAGTGCTTGGCTCCTTTAATTCTCTGATCTTTCGATATTTACCCCGATATCTGACTTTGGGTTTTAATAAAAACCCAATTATTAATAATAATTAATACCAATGAGAATTCATACTACAGTTCAGATCCCAAATTTATTTCTATTGGCATGCAACAAAAATTAATCTAATTCAGATTTTCCTCTCACCTTTGAAGAAATGACTTCACTTTCTTATTTGCACATTGTCCATGGAATTTGTGTTCAGACATATTTAGAATCTTTCTGTAATTTTCTCTTTCTTCCTTCTTCTGATTAATTTTAACTTTTTAAGAAAAAAACTTGGTTTATTTTCAATTACCCCTAAAATGTATTATTAAAGTTAATATGTTATTCCAAAAGAAGTATAGATAAAAAATTCAACTTGCTCCAAAATTTGCTAGAAAATATCTATTCAAGCAGAGAGAGGCACATGAATCCACAGTAGATATTAAATACAAGCCTCCAGTTTTTTGCCTGGGATGCAGGGGAAAGGGCAATTCTCCTGGTCTCTTGAGATATCTGCTTGGACCACTTTGTTAGTGCATTCTCTCATCTGTTTTAAAAATTCTTATTCTATTTCTGTGTCTGTGTATATATATGCACATGTGTATAGGTGTTTATAGAGACCAGAAGAGATTGTTGGATCCCCTGTAGTAGGAGCTACACCTGTAATTGTTTATTACCCAATGAGGTTTTTTTGAGTCAAATCTGGTCCTCTGGAAGAGAAGCCAGGAACTCTTAGTTGTGGAGCATCTCTCCAGCCCTCCGTGAACTTCCATACACTTGTGTTTTAATCCATGGTAGTTATGTGAAATTTCACCATGTTCTAGCAAACAATTATTTCTCAGGTGCTTCCCTTGTGAAAGCAAGAATAATCAGAAGTTTATGTACAATCTCCTTTTTGGTTTCTGGATCTTGCCTGTTGAGAGGAGACTGTGAAGTTTTTAGAATCTGCTCTTGCACCCAGAAGTTCACTCAGCTGTTTGACACACACAACTATTTGTGTAGTCAGCTATCTTATTATATTTAAGTCAATCAGTAATCACTGTGAGTCTAGACACATGATGTAGTATAAGAACAAAGAGAATGTATCTGGCTAGGGATCAAAGAGAATGATACCGGATTTGAAAATCCCAAGGTACTGACAAACAAGCTGCCCTATCTAAAATGAGAATTTTTGGAGCTAGCTTAGTTAATGCTGTGGCAATCAGTTTACGTCTAAACACAGAATATTCACCAGAGACCAGTGTTTTAATAAAATTCTTACATATTTTCCTTGGTTCTATAAGTGTCCAGTACATTGAATCCAAAATCAAGATCTGAAGCTGGTTTTTACCTCCTGCTGAGAGAATAGCAATTAGAAAGAAAAAAGGAAAGAAAATGCCAGGCTTAGATAATATACATTAACTGATAAACTGCCACCTTGGCACGGTCACTGAGGGAGTAGTCCTGTCATTTCCTTTGACTGCCGTTTATGTCTGTGCCATGCACATTTTATCCTGCCTGTACATTCTGGCCTCTAAAATGATGAACAGCTGTAATTTTTCTTAAATATATCTCCTAAATCGCTAATTACGTTTTCTAGACACATTCTCATTCGTCTGTGCACAGTTTGTACTTTGCAGAGGCCCCACTGTCATCTCCACAGCCCCCCAGAGTACGAAGGGAAGGCCACACACCCACTGGTAAACAACTTTACTGCATTTTCCCCTTCTAGGAGCTTGCTTTATTGATCACTTAAGAAAGGTTTAATTGTAAAAGTGCCAAATGGAAATCCAAAGAGTGTGCTCCATTTTCTTAAGTAAATTTGAAGTAAGCTGTGCTCTAGAAGCACGTTGTGGAACCAGTGATGTTCAAGACATGAGCAGCATTCGGTATCAGTCTTGTTGTCAAATATTAACTCCCATCATATTTGCAGAGAATCTCAGATTTTATTTAGTGGCTCTTGACTTCCAGTTATCTTATCTCAAATAGTTATTGTTCACCTCTAAAATGTAAAGATTAAAACCCTACTCTTTCATAATTCAGTCAGATGTTATCAGGAAACTAATTATTCCTTGAATGTTGCAAGTTGGTGGAGAAACTGCTTCATCAGAATTATCCCAGAGGGGCTACACTAATAAAAAGATGTATATCAATGCCCCGAGAACATTCCGTTACCTTTATATAGTTATTTTTTATTTACCTGTATTTTATGTATATGAGCATTTGCTTGCAGCAATGTAAGGGCATCATGTATCAACTTGGTGCCTTGGAGGTCAGAAGAGGGTACAGAAGCAGAGCCTATGAACTGAAGTTGCAGGCAGTTGTGGACTACCGTGTGGGTTCTGGGAACGGAACCTGGATCCTCTCAACTGCTGAGTCATTTCTCTAACTTTTTTGGGAAATCTTTATCTTTATAAATAGAAAAAAACTGCAGCCCAATGGTCCTGGAAGTCACTGTCTTCCAATGGATACAGAAGTTTGAAGCTAGTTCATTATCATAAAATACTATTTTTATCTATTTATCTTTATTTGCATGCATACATGATGTGTATTGTGCAGATGTGTGCACATTCATATGTGTGAATGCAGGAGAGCACATGTATAGGCAAGAGGACAAATCTGGATGTCAGTTTTTACTTTCTGCAGTGTTTGAGCCAGGTATCTTATTTTCTGCTACCAGTACCAAGGTAGCTGGGCTGAAGCTTGACGATACCTCTGCCTCTCTCCCCTATCTCTGTGTATGGGCACTAACGTCCCAGACCCTTGAACTAAATGCCTGGTTTCCATGTAGATTCTGAGAACTCAAGCTCAGGTCCTTTTGCTTGCATTAGCGTTTTCACCTATGGTGACATTTCTCCAGCTCCGAAATATAGTCTTAAATATTAAACAGATATCATTTAATAACCAGCAGTACCAAGTAATAGAGATAGTTTTGACAAGAATTTGGAAAAGCACAGCTGTTGCTGCCATTGGTTATAAGGTTAGTGATGACCAGCAATGACCTACAGAAGATAACACTATGTTTTAAGTATACTGAAAGCATGACAAGATGTTTTCTTCATCTTCTTTGGCAGCTTGATGGTATGATGGTTCTCGGGTGAGCATTTTGTAGATGATAGCATTATGTTGCAATATAAAAAGTCTGTGCATGTCTGTTCTAGAAGGTGCCAAGAAACACTCGGAGATGGGGAAGGTTTAGAAAGTTCCATCCTCAAAAAAATATTTTTTTGAGAAAAGAAAAATAATAAACAGAGACTAATGACTGGAGCACAGTTGAATTCTGCACTGAATGCATTTTGAGCAAATGGTTATGGGATTAAATAATTAAAATGGTCACTTTTATAGAAGGCAGGTAGTGGAAAAACTGAGTCCAGGTGGAACATGTCAAATCTTTCTTTTGGTTACATTGATCACCTATAATTTTTATTTATCACTTTTGGTCAAGCTCAGCGACTGACTCAGTTAGCTTTATATTGCTGTAAATAGACACCATGACCACAGTAAGGTTTTTAAAAATATATTTATTGATTTATTTTATATCCCAATCACAGTTTGCCTTCCACCCTTCCTCCCAGTCTCTTTCCCCACCTTTTTCTCTTCCCACTCCCAGTCTACTCCTCCTCTATTTTGTTTTTTATTTCATTATTTAAAAAACTTTAAAAATTTTACATACTAGCTCCAGTTCTCCTTTCCTCTCTTCTCCAGCCCACCCACCTTCCCCCACTCCCACCCAGTCCACTCTTCAGAAGGGGTAAGACCTCCCTTGGGGAGTCATACAAAGTCTGGTATACCAAGTTGAAGCAGGACCAACCCCCTCATCCCTGTATCAATGCAGAACAAGGTATCCTACCATAGCGAATTGGTTCAAAAAAGCCAGTTCATGCACCATGGATAATTCCTGGCCCACTGCCAGGGAAACACCCCATACAACTCAAGCTACATAACTGTCACCCACATTCAGAGGGCTTAGTTCAGGCCTAAGCAGGATCCCCAACTGTCAGCCCACAGTTCATGAGTTCCCAACAACTCAGGTCAGCTCTCTCTGTGGTTTTCCCAATCATGCTTTAACCACCCCTCTCCACTTGCTCCTACGATCCCTTCTCCCTCTATTCAACTAAGCTCCAGGAGCTTAGTCCAGTGCTTTGGCTATGGATTGCTGCATCAGCCTCCAACAGTTACTGGATGAAGGTTCTAAGATGACAATTAGGGTAGTCACTAATCTGATTATAGGGGAAGGCCAGTCCCGGCACCCTCTCGACTAGGAGCTTAGATGTGGTCATCCTTGTGGATTCCTGGGAATTACCATAGCACCTGGTTCCTCCATAACCCTACAATGACTCCCATTATCAAGATATCTCCTTCATTGCTCCTCCTCTCCATCCATCCTCAGCTCAGTCCTCTCAAGCCTTCATGTTCCCATCCTCCATCCTTTCCCTTCTTTTCCCCTTTCCAGTTACACAAGAGATCTTAACCATTTTCCTTCCCTGGGCCCTCCATGTGTGTCCCTCTTAGAGTCCTTCTTTTTACCTAGCTTCTCTGGGGTTATGTATAGTAACCTGGTTATTCTTTGCTTTACATCCACTCAGGAGTGAGTACATACATGTTTGTCTTTCTGCATCTGAGCTGACTCACCCAGGATGTTTTTTTTTACTAGTTTCATCTATTTGCCTGCAAATTTCAAGATGTCATTGTTTTTTAAATTGTTTTCACTGAGTTATATATTTTTCTCTTTCCCCTTCACTTCCTCTCCCTTCCCTTCTACCCTCTCCCATGATCCCCATGCTCCCAATTTACTCAGAAGATCTTGTCATTTTCTACTTCTCATGGAGATGAGATTCATGCATGTCTCTCTTAAGGTCATCTTTGTTGTCTAGGTCTCTGGAATTGTGCATCGTAGGCTGGTTTTTCTTTGCTTTATGTCTAAAAGCCACTTATGAATGAGTACATAATATATTTGTATTTCTGGGTCTGAGACACCTCACTCAATATGATATTTTGTAGATCCATACGTTTGCTTGCAAATTTCAAGATGTCATGAGATGACATCTAAGATGTCACAGTAGATGTCATTGTTTTTTACCACTAAGTAATACCCATTGTGTAAATGTACCACGTTTTTATTTTATCCATTTTTTGGTCTAAGTTGTTTCCAGATTCTAGCTATGACAATGAATGCTGCTATAAGCAAAATTGGGCAAATGTCTTTGTGGTTTTACTGTGCATTCTTTGAGTATATGCCCAAGAGTGATATTGCAGGGTCTTGAGGTATCTTGATTTCCAATTTTCTGAGAAGCTGCCATATTGATTTCCAAAGTGGCTGTACAAGTTTGCACTCCCACCAGCAGCATGGGAGTGTTCCCATTACTCCACATCCTCTCCAGCATAAGCTGTCATCTATGCTTTGATTTTAGCCATTTTGACTGGTAGAAGATGGTATTTCAGACTCATTTTGTTTGTATTTCCCTCATGGATAAGGATGTTGAGCAATTACTTAGTAAAGAGGGGATTTTCCATGAGTATCAACAAATATGGCATTATATGTTACAGTAAGAATAAGCCCCTCCCCATATTAAGGCTGGGCAAGGCAGCCCAGTATGAAGAAGAGGGTTTTAATCCAGTAAAAGCGTTTCCTTGTGGGTACTTGATACCTCCGGTTCCTACAATCCTTTCCCACACACTTCTACAGGAGTGCCTGAACATTGGACCACAGCAGTTCTTACAAAGGAAAATGTTTAATTGGAGCTGGCTTACAGTTCAGGGGTTTAGTCATTACTTTCATGACAGAAAGCATGTGTCAGACAGGCTGACAGAATTGGAGAGGTGGCTGAGAGTTCTACATCGGGACTGGCAAACATCAGAAAGAGAGAGACATTGGGTCAGGCTTGAGCTTTTGAAACTTCGAAGCCCATCTCCAGTGACACACTACTTTCAATAAGGCCACACCTGCTCTAACAAGGTCACCCATCCCTATAGTGCCATTGCCTATGCGCCTATGGGGGCGATTTTTATTCAAACCACCACAGAGACACTCAGCATTGTTTCCCACGGGAGACATTTGCTGTTTTGTAATTGTTGCACCTAAATACCTGGCAAAAGCATCTTCAGTATGGGAGGGCTGGTTGTAGCTTACAGTTTAAGTTTATTTTGGTGGGGAAAACATGGTGGCAGGACTGTGAAACAGGGGCTCACGTTGCCTCCACTGGCATCGCACAGACAGAGACAAATGCCGGTGCTCAACTGGCTCTGTCTTTATTCATTTTAGTACCTTAGGTTATATACACATGCACACATACAGATACAAACACACACACACACACACACACATACGCACACACACGCATGCACACACACGCATGCACGCACACACACACGTGCTCAGTGGCTACTGCTTCTTAGGTTCTTGGGGATACTCAATGGTTTATATAGATATTGGTGATTATGTCCAATTCTATTTAAAGAGTCAGTATTATTTTTATTTGTATGTATCGGTATATGTGTGTGTGTGTGTGTGTGTGTGCGTGTACGTATGTGTGTACCTGTGGAGGCCAGAAGAGGGTATCGGATTCGTTGGAGATAATTTATAGGTGTTTCTGTCTGTGCCTCTACCATATATGAGTTCTAGAAGCTTTATGCCAAAACTGTAAGAATAGTTAATTTTTCTTAACTGCTATTACAGGCTATCAATGATAATATAGTATCCACTTGATTACTACAAACCTCGATTTTCATTTTATTAATAACAAACAAATAGGTAACCAAGTTTCTTTTTCATAATTTTGTTCTAATACAGGTTTTCCCATCATTTTTTTTTTGAGATAAGGTCTCACTATATTCCTCGGGCTCAGCCTGAAGCTCACTATGTAGACCAGGCTAGCCTCAAATTCCCAGCAATGATCTTGCTACTCAGTATATACATGGATTGAAAAAAAAAGCACTACTTTATAATTATATATAAACGTTAGGCATCAGTTAATGTAGCTGGGCTTTCAACTTGTATTTTCACATTTTTTATTTCTAATGGAGTCATATTTTAAAACTATATCAAAAAGTAAATTAGATTCAATTTCGGAGCCTGGCTCTAAAAACTTATTTATTTTTCTTAAACATTGACTTGGATAGCCATGCATGTTCAGTTCAGTGTCTCCTGTTTTTGACACATGCTTTTATGTGAATGTAAGCTATGTTCTTTGGGAAGCTTGTAGTACTTAATTTTGGAATTTTTATGTGAGAAGAGTTTTTTTCTTTTCCTGAGTCTGCCTCAGCCCTTATTCACAGTGTTATGAACCCTGCTCATCTTTCTCCCAACTTTCTTTAGCTCTCAAAATTCCTGCTTGCTATTTATTCAGCTATTCCCCCTCTTTAGTAATTTAACAGCTTAGACTTCTATTAGTGAGTGTTGATTTTCATATTCCATATATCTCTTAAATATTTTTCATTATTTCTGCCTTCTTTATCCCTTTAGCTGCCTCCTGGAGTATTCCTAGACTTAATTGTTCAACTCATTGGTTTGCTCTTTAGCTGAATGTGACCAGAGAACCTGCCAATTAACTTCTTAGCTCACTTTCATGT